>NC_088297.1:0-300000 GCF_032854445.1 Liolophura sinensis | reverse complement strand
GAGCAATCAAGGTTCAAAAAATTATCTTCTTAATCAGCAGGTAAATCAGAGCAATCAAGGTTCAAAAAATTATCTTCTTAATCAGCAGGTAAATCAGAGCAATCAAGGTTCAAAAAATTATCTTCTTAATCAGCAGGTTATTCAGAGCAATCAAGGTTCAAAAAATTATCTTTTTAATCAACAGGTAAATCAAAGCAATCAAGGTTCAAAAAATTATCTTCTTAATCAGCAGGTAATTCAGAGCAATCAAGGTTCAAAAAATTATCTTCTTAATCAGCAGGTAAATCAGAGCAATCAAGGTTCAAAAGTTTGTTTTTAAGTTTGTTACACAAACTTATCGTAATATCTGTTTTTTTTAGCTTTCACACAATTCGAATGAAGTAAGAACTATAAAAAAAACAACACATATTTGTGTATTTTTTTTTGTTCATTTAAATATATTCGTTTATTTAGAAAGAGGTAGAGTATACCTGTACGGATAAAAATAGAGAACACGTAGGAGGGATGTTGTATTCACAAATTTGAAGCGAACGTCTCATTCTGATTCTGGTTTCCTAGGTCTGATCTCAAACCACATCAAGCTGAGGCAATTATAGACTGAGGTCGGGAACCAGCTATACAAGCTCATCAGAGACTGGTTGACAGAGCAAATAACCAGTTACCAAAATGATCGAAACAAACACTGAATGGTTAATACAACTTATTTCTTCTAGCCATAACTACTGGCGTCTAGTTTATACCAAATTTCTAAATTTACACACGCGACAAGCTTGTATACCCAGCAGTTGGTCAGTTTGAAGGGCTTGCACAGATAAGTAAGAAGTACAAGGACAATAATTTTCAATAGACTGCAATGAGATTATTTACAACACTTCATCCTGACCAGCCTGTGACCTATCCTTTCTACCCAGAGCCATAAAGGAGGCTTGTGCCCTCATCCCTGAGCACAAAACCCCTGTAAGTCACGTGGTAGGTCTGATAGGCCACCTCCCTAATCAGACCACGTGCTGGCCCCATGCGCTGAATCTGCACGTTGATGCCTTCGTCTGGTATCAGCACCACCGCGAACCAGAAGTTTTTTGAGCATATGCCTAGAAACTCAGGCGTACCGTTGTCGCGTATCTTGCTGGTGAACTTTAAGTCTTTCTCAGATAACCCCAGGGCTTTAAAATATGTCAGAATAACAGCTCGAATGGCTTGAAATGTAACTGACACAGGCCCGAGTACCAGCTGCTGGTATCTGCTCTGTCCGCGGGGTTGGCCCTGCAAAGAGACATCATTCAGTTATTAGTCTGTATATATTTCAGTCATCGTGTTTTGAGGGATAGTCCGGTGCCTGCAGAAACTGGTCTACACTGAAAAAAAAAAAAACACAACAAATGTTTAACATTAAGTATCTCTTTTCAACAAATACTAAACATGCTTGATGCTTAACTCCAACACGTTTAATACTTAAACATTTTTATCCAACAACCGATAACAGGACAGTGATCGCTTTATAATGTTGATCATATACATTGAAAACCTTAAATCATTCGGTTGAAGCAATAAACCCATTCAATTTACAACATAAATTATTGCATTTGTACCATAAATGTGAGTATTTATAAAATACTGCATGTATTTATAAAACAAATTAATATATTTATGAAGCATACGCGTGTAGGCCGAAAATGTAGAAATGAAAATGTATGAAAGTGTAGAAAAATAAACACACCGTGAAGATGTTAAAAATAAGCATTCATAATAGTGTGTGCGCGTGTTACTGACATTTACTGAAAAGGATTAATTTGTTAACCACGTTTATTATCTGTTGTAGACATATGTTTAAATAATAAACATTTGTTTTTTCAGTGTAGATATACAGACACATATTCATGCTTGAGGACGGAACAACAGTTGGAAAAATCTGTATTATGTTTCTGTTTTTTAAAACTGAATCACTGTACTCACGTGTTCTATGTTGATGCTTCCATCAAACTTCCTTTTTGTTGGCAACAGGTCCATACAGCGTTTGGCCTGTGCATCTATATAAAGCAATAAATATAAAAGATGTTTTACAGACAAACACAGAAGCCTTTCTATTAAGGAAAAATCCTGGTTTCCAGATTTTCGCTCTCGCTGCTCGTAAGTCGTAGATGACAGCAAGAAGCTGATATGCATGTAGCCGTTCGCACACTGAAGACCAGTTGTCCTGATGAAACATGACGAGCTTATGTGTACGCTACTTACTTGCCAAAGGTAGGCGGTTTATACGAGTGCGCTTCTGTTCTTTCACATTTAAAACTGACCGCCGTCGTATAAGCAAGTGAGTATAATATTAAACATTAAATAAACAGAGGTGGAATTAGGTGAATGATATCAATATATAAATCAGTAAAAGTCACGTGTAAGAATTCTTCTAATTTGTTCGGTCTCATCTCGTCTCTCTATCGTTGAAATATAGACGCCGTTCCCAACACCCTATACATGAAGCCCCAGTTAAACACTTTATACTGTAACGGGCCTGGCTCAATCTTAGACCAATCCCCTGATTAGGGGAGATGTCAAGACAGAGAACCAGTTTCTGGAGTCACTGTTTTCAGGGGCGGACTCTCTAAGTAATCGGCCAGAGGAAATCAATACGTTCTCTTTTCTGCTAATTTCTTAAATTAATGCTCATATTCCCAATATTATCTCATCCGTGTTATTCATGAACATACCACAGTTAGAAAGGAGAAAAACAAATCTCTCACAGTCGAGTGAACCACAGAACGATAAGGACAAAAAAGGAGAGGTTTTCACAAAAACAGAAGCTGGATACGAGCCCGCTACCTGGGTGTCGACGGAAAGGCAACACCTCGATCCGTCCTATGTTCAAGACATCCGCAAGTTAAGCAGCTTGCAGTTACCAATACTTAATACATACGGAACAATTTCTAGGACTGAACGGCGCATACGTATACGCTTTCGTGTAGTTGAATATGTGGAATTCGAATTTGTGCTGTTTTAAACCACCTTTAATTGTTTAAAAATTCGCACCATTTAACTCACCACGGCATTTCTGTGGTTCCAGGGAAAGCTTCCTGTTGCATAACTTCCTGCCTTGTCGGCGTCCTGTAAGATAATGATAAACACCGCAAGAAACTTAACAGTGTGACTGTGTTTAAGGTTAGACATTTATCAAAATCAAAAATTAATTTTAAATCGCCAGTTAATTTAGTTGGTAACAAAATGTACTGTAAAAAAGAAAATAGTGCATCGCATTTTTATGAAACTAGTAAATAGGAACTTTGTTTTAAAGGAAGCAGATTGACTGAGTTATGAACCAAGCCCCAACACAGACATAGCGCCGTCCGGATTGAAGGGTAGACAAGTCAGCAATTTAGCCACAAGGGTATGTATTGAGGAGTTATCCTACATTAAACAGCATCAAGATGGCGCTGTGTCTATCTTGGTCCATGTTCTAAGGTTTGTTTCTCATTTAACGGAAAGAGGGACTGAAAAGAACTTACTAGTTTTCTTCTTCCTTTCCCAACACATGTTATACAAAAGCAGCAACGCTGTGACGATCACAAAAGCCTCGACATTACCTGCACATAAAATAATATAAATAATAATACTACTATTACATTTACTGTTATTCACGGCTAGTTTAGAAAGAAAAAGAGTGATAAATGTCACATTTCTGGCACCGTAAAATAGTTGCGTGGTTACATGGAAACTCCAGGTAACTGTGTCTTCAGATTTCAGCTAACCTGTATATAGTGGATGACTGATTTACATTCAGTTATTATAATTGTGTATAACGCCGTGCTTTTTCTTCCCACATACGACCGGGGAGGAAGTCAAGTGGACTTGAACTCATAGCGACCATATTAGTGAGCGGTTCCTGAGTCATTATGTTGTGACTGTGCACAGGTAAACACGGCAAGGGTAAGCCTGTCTTTTCATGGAATCTGTTAGAGGCTAATCGGTTTGTCATGATAGCCAGCTTACAAGATCATTGATTAACAAAGAACATTAAAGCTTGAGAAATGTTGATGAGAATATCTGAGTAGGGAATGACAAGAATTGCATGAGGTTTACCTTGTGGTTCCCGATTGACCCATTTGCACACAGCCGGTCTCCACCATGGGGGTTCTGGATCGGGAAGACCAATCACGGCCTTGATCCATTTTACTACAAGATCAAGGCCGCTTCTCTCTTTACATCTGCAACACATTAGTTGGTGTTAAGTTTTACGTCCATACAACTGACGACTAGGAGGATGATGTAAAGTCTACTGTTGGACTTGACATGTACATGCACATACCTAACTGTGCACCAGAAAGTAGCCTTAAAAGCAAAAATATCAATTTTTACAGTCAGTAGTCAAATAAACCGTTATGATACCATTGATATTGAGATGACACACACAGACAAATGTAAAGCAATACTCACTGTTCCTTCAGACTGTCAAACGACACAAATATCGCCCACTTCGCGCTCAATAGAACACATAAAACAACTAAAATCGGTACAACCCTCATCTTCAACTTATGGCAAGCTGCACCGACATGGTTTCTATGTACTAGATCTTTGTGACGTCACAAAATCTATGACGTTCCAACGTCTGTGACGTCACTGCTAGGTCAACCGGAAGCCCCACACATTGTGACAAATATACGGTGAATCTGCTTTTGACGTCACAACGTCACAATGGGAAACTCGAGGACGAGCTACACAGGGACTGGTTGTTCAAAAGTGTATTGAAAGTGAAGACCGGTTTTAAATCCTACGGTCAGCCTTAAGGCTGGTATTAAATTTGAGCACCATTGTTGTAAAGTAGATAAAACATGGACTTGGATTAAGACCGGTATTAACTTTAGTCCAGGTCTGGCATAAGTATTAAAAAAATGATTCACACGCCATTTTGTGTTGACATAACAACAACACAGCACAGTTGTATTTGCCTAAGCAAGGCACAGCGTATACTTTTCATGAACCAAACAATGCGTACGCGGCGAGAACGGACTTATTGATTGAGAGAGTCTCATATGAACACCTTTTGCGATGCAGAATTATGCACATGTTATCGCTTTGGTCGAGAGTCAATCGAATACATTCCAAATCTAATACGAGACGACATCACTTGCCTCACGAAGAGAAACAGGGCACTGGACGCGAAAACGCAAATCTTCATTGCCGTAAGATTTTATGCCACTGGCAATTTATTCCAATTTATAGGAGACACCTGTGGCGTAAAAAAGTCTGTGGTCAGGAATGCCAGATGTCATAGGCTGCAGTGATGGAACACATGTGAGACTGATAGCATCAAACAACGGGAAAAATGATTTTATGCGCAGGATAGGGTACCATTCTATCAATGTACAAGCCATCTGCGATCACGAAAGTAAGTCCACTGTAGCACACTTTCCCCGAGTCGCTGTCTCTCAAACTCTTACTTTCTACACAGAAACGTAGCTGTGGATATTACCCACTGGTCTAGACTACAGAACACAGAAAACCACAGAAGAAAATAACAGCCAAGATTATATCCGACATAAATTTTCCCACCTCTTAAACTTCTGTTAGAAAACATACAACAACAACAAACTAGTAGCGCCACCGCAACGAAGGGAAATAACTTTAGCTCCAGCCAGAGTAGGCCTACTAATTCATTCATTAAAACCTTGGACAAATATAACACATTTTTTTTAGTCCCAGTTGAATAAAAACCACAACAATCTTCTTTCTCTGACCCACTTGGATTTATTTTGTGAGATGTACTTTTAGACTGCCTAGGTATTAGACAAACTTAGAATTAACCAGACTATGCAACATTCAAACAAAAATAGATCTTTAAAATATATTTATTTTTTCAGTGCTGATACAGGTTAGCTGTGTATATTGGTGTTTCACAATTAGTGGGAGAAAGAATGATTAACCGCCACCCCCATCGCAAATTTTATTGAAACAATCTTAAAAAACCCAACCGACATATCAGATAGGGTCAGGGTAGGGCTTACTTAAGCAATTATTTAAAGGATTGTCCCATAAAACACGTTAAATGTTTTTTTTTTTTTATTGATGGTGAATTTTTTATGGTGTACTCAACAACTCTTCAATTGTGTGCCTTCTTGGAAGAGGAGATGGAAGTGTGCAGAATAATTAACCATCACGAATAACCTTTCACCTACCTTGCACACTTAGTCCTGCTCACATAAACCCATACTTGAACCAGTGAGAGCTGGCGTTGAGCATAAAACTCATGCAGAAATATATTTCTTAACCCAGAACTAGAATGCATTTATGTAGCCATAAATGATAGGGGATAAACTGCATGGTAAATAAACTTTCTGTCTGGGCTAAGATGTTAGTGAAGTGTATTTAAAAGTGGGAACAATCACTGATGCAAAATACTTTTCAGATCGCCTTGCAAATAACGTTGCTCGTTGGCCCGGATCGACACATGACAGTCGGATCTTTCGGAGGAGCCATATTTCGAGACAACTGGAAGTCACGCCAGTTAATGGGTTCCTCCTAGGAGATTCGGGTTACCCCTGTAGAGTATTTCTCTTACCGCCATACCCTGACCCTCAAACAGAAGAACAGAGTCGTTTTAACACATCACAGATAGACACAAAAAAACATATGTATCATTGAACGGTGTTTTGGAATTCAGGCTTTCACCTGAGCGAGTCTGTAAGGTGATTGGTTCTTGTGGTGTGCTACATAACATCGCCATCCTGATGAAGGAGCCTGTCGTCCGTAGGGACAATGATGACAATAATATGGACAAAGTATCTTATAGAGGAACTGATTACGGGAAAGGAATGAGGGACTACTTAGCGAATACATTTTTTTCATAAGTTTATAAGTCACAAGTGCACAGTTTATGATGTGTTGTACTCAAGATACATGCATTTATATATTTGCAATAATAACTTGTCAATGGTCACTTTAAAGCAAAAACATGTAAGAGTAGAAGTTCTGGTATATGAACCAAAACATATTACTAAAAGTAACATTAAAAAGGGTTATATATACCCTTTTTAATGTTTAATGTTAATATATATATATATATATATATATATATATATATATATATATATATATATATATATATATATATATATATATATATTCACACGACTGGCGGAAACATTTAAATGAGAAGAGAACATAACAATGCAAAACATAAAAATGAAACATAAAAAATTAGATGAAAGAGCGTCAAAACTGATTTGCAAATATGGTCTTCAATACTTTTTTAGATTTTTTTTTCAAGAGACTAGAGTATTAAAAAATATTTTCGTATGGTGGATAACTGGGGCCACCTGTTGGTATTCATCGCCGTTACATAAATAAGGACTAAATAAGCATGTATAATAAATTCATTTGAATATAAATTATTTGTTTATATCGAAGCATATGTATTTAATCTGAATTATGATAATATTTAGGAATATAGTAAAAAAATTAATATGATCAAAATTCAGGCTGAACACATTTTTAGTTGACAAGGCTAAATTCTAGAGCAAATACATTAATTAAATATGTGCTACATCCTCATTGATAACATTAGTACATAAAGACAATATAAACCATAAGGTACTGCAGCAGTCCCAAATACGCACCAAACAAAATTATTTTCAAGTGTTTTGTTCTCTTTGAAGAACAAGGGGGAAATATTGAAGCCCATAATCACAACTAACTTTGTGCACTCTTTCATCTGAAGTTGATGTAATTTTTATGTTTTTCCACTGCATTCCAGCTGCAATGTTTGAAGGCATACTCCTCATCACAGCGTCGGGAAACCACCAGAGAACAAAGAGATAACCTATGGTAAACTTCTGCGTAGCTTTGCATTACTGTCACCTGCAGCAAATTTTACACAAAAATCCTGAACAACATCAGTGTCACCAAGACCATTACTGATGCGATTCTCCGGTTTGGGGAGTGTACTCACGCATCGCAGGCTGGGTTTGCCGAATTACAAATAGTTTTAAGCTCTGAAATGGATTTAGCAAGAAAAATACTTGGGAACACCTACTTGGAAGAGGCAGCTGAGACCTCTAGGAGTAGGGACAGATAGTCTGTAACAGCCCCAGCTTCGATCTATTGGAAACGACACAGGTATTTTGACTTGAGGGGAATACGGGAAGGTCCCAAAGGGTGACCATACTTCTCTGTCACAGACACACGGACAACTCCCCCGCCTAAGGTTACACTCCGATACACTGACACAGTACACATCCTAAAAAAAAATCAGTGGTAAGAGCTTAAACTGCATGTCCTCCCGATGTAAAAATGTATTCTAATGATACAGGCAGATCCTGCCCTGTGTTACAGTGATAGATTGTACCATACCATAAAAATTCTGTGACAGATATTTTTTTCTCACTTTAAATATAATGTATGGATAGAAGCATTGTAATACTGTCACCCGGATACAGTGACACAATACACATTCTCAAAAAAAAAAAAAAACATTTTAACTCACTGTAAATATTTATTCATTTATTGCTGTTTTACGCCGTACTCAAGAAAATTTCACTGATGTGACAGCAGCCAGCATTATCGTGGGAGGGAAATCAGGCAAAGTCCGGGGAAAACCAACGACCATCTTCAGGTTTCTGACAGACTGCAAATATTTATCGATTCACTGAAAGCAACACAGTGATATATAACACTTACTCATCACATGTGATAAATATATTTTCCCGCCGCTGTGAATATAGTATATTTATGGAATTCGATGATTCTCTCTCTGTGGCACCGTGATACGCACGTCTCATAAAAATGTCTCATAAACATGTCTCATTTTCTCATGAAATGTTGATGTTAGCATATTTTAGTATATTCATGAAACGTACCGTGATACATTTACACTTTTTTTGATAAATTATGATAATTGTTTAGAGCAGTTTAATGTGTAAATATATTTAAAGCTTATACACATGTTAGTAGAAAGAAGAGTGAGTGACAATCAAAATGAGTGGAATGTTCTCAGCCCTCTTCTGACAAAGACGATTTGGGGGCCCTCCGTGCCTCAGCTGGTTAGCGCGCTAGTGAAGCGTTTTGACCCAGGAGTCTCTCACCAATGAGGTAGCTGTGAGTTCAAGTCCAGCTCATGCTGGCATCCTCTCGCCGTATGTGGGATGGTCTGTCAGCAACCTGCGGATGGCCGTGCGTTTCCCCGGGCTTTGCCCGGTTTCCACCAACCATAATGCTGGCCGCCGTCGTATAAGTGAAATATTCTTGAGTACGGCGTAAAACACCAATCAAAAAAATAAATAAATAAATAAACAAAGACGATTTTTGGAGGGAACTTTGAGCTGGCACAGGTCTATATGCATGGGATCCTTGTTTATCTTTAAAACAAAAACGCTGAAACCAACAAAGTATGAAATGCGTGGACCAGTGCAAATAAAGTACATCGGTATAACAAAAAGGTACACATACATATAGTAACATTGTCTTTCAGTTACAGCAGATGAAAAGGTCCTTGAAAGGCAACACAAATTACATACCGGTACACCCTCAGATCATTTTCTAATAGCCGCCATCGTATATTAAGTGAAATATTCTTTAGTACGGCGTAAAACACCAATGAGATAAATCAGTAAATATTTTCTACATTAACATTAACCTCCATTACAATGTTGACGATTTGGTTTTTAATATTAGCCCTTGCATACAGCGTGTCTACTTCCCTTTTAAACCGTCTGCTTTCAGCACCTAATGTATAATTATAGCCTTAAATCAATTGTATTTTTCCAAAAGCATCTTTGTCAGAATATAATTATGAACGTTTCAGCTACTTAAGTCATTGCGTCCTTCTGGAACCCTAACCAACTCGCCGGCGGTTGACTAATTAAAATCATCTCAACAAAACTTCCTTTGAGTCTGATTTTTAAAAAATGGATTGTCACATTTTAGTTATGATTTGTATAAAAGGGAATTGCTAGCGTAAAAATGAACTTGACATTTACTGTATTGTTTCCGTTGAAGAGCAGGATTACTAATGTTTGCACATATTTATTATATGAACAAAAGTGCATAGGTGTGAAACGCCTTAGCTTTTCGGGGAAGTTGGTTGTTAGCGGTACTTGTTTCTCAATGGTTACGGCACATGTGGGACGGGTTCAAACTCTGGGACAGTGCTGGACAGCTTTTTTTGTGGAATTCACACTCTTACTGTTCGTGGGTCCTTGACGACAGTAAGAGGCCGACGACCATTGCGTGACCCTCGTTAAGACCATTCATCTTCCACGAGAGTTTCCATGTACACCTGAACTAGTTGTCGGTGTAAGTTTACAGTACTTTACTGACTTCTGTACGCCCTTGGTAATACGACTTTTGTGTCGAAAATCTACACCATAAAGTGGTGTCGGCCAACAACTTGATATACACTGCTGTATCAACTAAGCAGCTAGCACAATACAATAAGGGATAATCATTATGTTATATAAGGCAGTACAATTAGCTAGATGGGAGCTACATGGATATATAGGTAAACACGTTTACGATGCTTTTGGGCAAGATGTCGCGAAATACGGCAAATTTCCCACTCGATATCAACAGAAGTGTAATTGGCCATACCTGTCCGAGTTCTCATTTGTGGTCAAAATTTTCCGCTGGCAAATCAATTGTCTTATTTTGGGCTAATGTAACTGTACTGTTCAACTTATCCTCAGGTGTGTTCAAATCAATGACCCAATGCGACAAGAAACTTAATGGTTTTTCTCCAGACTGGCTCAAAGTTTTAAGGCAACTGGTTAATTCGTCGAAGTATATTTGTTTCCGATACAGTGAAGTTTAATGTGTCAAAATACAATACAAACATGCATGTGAGCCGGCACCTATGGATCGTCCTCTATATGACATTTCCTAGGCAAAATTTATTTCCACTCAAGTAAACTTCCCGGTTTGAAAACTTTAGCAGGCTACTGTGCGTTCGATTCATTTACCTTTATCTGAATGATGTTTTGCGCCGGACTGAAGAATATTTCACTGAAGAATATTTCACTTGTACGACGGTAGCCAGCATTATGGGGTAGGGATGGAAGTCCATGGTCATCTGTAAGCGTTCATTTTATGTTGACAGTTAACAGAATTACTCGAATGTCTCGATATTAAATGAGTAGTTTTAATATAATGATATCCCAGCTCTCTTTATTATCAAGTAAAATTCTTCTTGCTGCACAATTCCTTGCATAGGTTATCTGATATATTTTATACAATCATTTCTATCGTAAATAGCGTCACTGCGCAAGGCAAAACCGCATAAATCTGATGTTTATGAGAAAAAATGAAAGAAAGAATTGTGCAAACATGAAGGTACAGACATATACAGAACCCAAGCAATGTTAATGCGTGTAAAAACATAATTTCGTCAGATTATTCGCTTTAATCGGCCAGATGGTATTGACGGGCGGAAGTAGCGGCTTGCTTGAGTACACAACAATGTGGTAGAAAAACAATCAGTTTATCTTGACCTGTTGACTGTAAGCTCTTAAGTAGTGCTTATTGTGATTATCGGGCTAATGCTCTACTCTCACCCAGAAAGGCAGCACACTGTCCAATGATGATGGCATCATAAATTAATTCAATATAACTTTTTAAGCTATGACATAAACTGTCTAAGCTAGTTTTGTAATGCATCCACAGCTGATAAACATTTGCAATGTTCCTAGCGATGTAACCAGTATAGACGGCGTCTTGACATTCCTAAACGCTACAAATCTGCCAAAATTCACAGTACTGCTGTTCTCTGTTTAAAAAGGCACAGATTTGTTAAATGCGAGCGATTAAGCTAGCTTCAGTGTGTTTTTTTTATCAACTTGTGTATGTCTTCCTGGGCAATTTGTAAACATGCTGGACGCATTTTAGATGGCGGCAAGAAAAATATTTGCCCGATAAACAACTGCGTTTAGAAATTGCCATGGTTTCTCCACAACTCGATACAAAAATCCTGACATTGTTTCAGCTTTTGTATCAGGGTTTTGTCCATAGTAGTGGGTTATTGCTGTGAACTCATTGTTACAGCTTCACTGTAGTGTTACAGTCGAACTCACTGATCTCACTGTTTCAGTTTTTCTATCAGAGTTTTGTCCATAGTGATGGGTTGTTGCTATAAACTCATTGTTACAGCTTCACTGTAGTGTTACAGTCGAACTCACTGATCTCACTGTTTTATTTAATGTATAGTACACAGTGCTAAACTAATCAATTGATACACCTTTTCATTAAATGTTTTGAAAGACATTAAACTCTTTTCAAGACGTTTTTGGATATTTTTGTGCCTAAAGGAAGCACACCATGTGTACATATAAAGAATGATTAAAGTCACCTATCAGTGAAACAATGTATAAAACAATTATTGTCTCATTTAAACACAGGACAGTCTTATTTCAGTGCTGAGAGTTTTGCCCATGGGATTCACTTAAGGTACTAACTCGATCAATCACTCTTAGCTCCACCGGTAATAAATGTTTGTTCCAAGCGCCCACTGGACATCTTCTGAAGGTTCTTCTGCTAGCATACAACGGCCATCAACGATCGTTTAATGTATTAATCACCATGGCCTCAATGTTGCGTTCCTATGACTATATCGGAGATCTTGAGCCAAAAAGTCGATCATCGCAAATCCAATCGAATTTTGATATCGTTTTAGAGTAATTCATTTTACAAAATATCAGCTTCGTCGTTTATCAGAGTTGTAGCAGGTGTGGAGCTCACAGCACTCCCCAGCTTTTCCTCATTTATTTTTTTTAATATGGTGATAAATTTTATCAGATTTATAGTTGGCGTTTGACATTATGATCCGGGGACGGCTTGGGGTTACCAGACAGTTTACGGCTGACCAGAAATGTCATCGAGTAAACACACGAAACAAGATTAATGGCAATGCGCTTCAGATCAGGTGTTGCGACGGTTAGAGTTCCATATTGATAATAACGGCTAGAACGCCGGTGTCAGCAGAAAGTGGGCTTCGGTGTTCGTAACAAACTCTAGGCTGATTCTTACATTCTGCAGGGCTTTTTTTGTTCGTGTTGCGAAATAAATGAACACACGTCTGAAAATCTGAGCTTGTAGATTTATCTGTGCATGATGTAGACGAATATGGCAAACCCGACTGATCTACACGATGTAATGTACCCATTTTCAGGGTTGTCGACCTCCGGTTTCTGCCCGACGACCCTTTGTATTGTTTTCGTGTTAAGGTTTATGGAATGTGATAGCAACACACTATTTTGAGTAATTCTGCATCAGTGGCAACACAATTCATATCTAAGAATTGTTTTTAAAACACGCTGTTTATAATCTTTTGTATTGTTTTCTTACATCAACCAAAATTCTACTGCATGTCCAACCTCCCCGAGGCCGGATCGCTTTACATTACTTCCATGTGTGATTGTTTATTAAATGTGATAGCAACACAGCATTTTGAGTAATTCTGGATCGGTGACAATTAATACATATATAGGGTTACCAACCCCTGTTTATACTCCACATGGTGTTAACAGTACATGTATTTCATTTTTTTTATTTTTGCGTTAACCATGATTCTGCTGTGAATGGTCAGCCTGCATTGTTTTGGTGTGAATGTTTATTAAATGTGATAGCAACACAGCGCTGAGAGTAATTCTAGACCAGTGCCGATTAACACATGCCTATTGCTGCATTGATTTTTTACATGGTACTCCTGAAGGCATGGAGCTAGAAGAGCCTTAAAGTTGCTATCATTTAAGCATTTACATGAACAGCTAGAATAAACCATTAATTAAGGTAAACTGCCCGCTGCTCCGATTTTATTCTGTAAGCTATTTCGTTACGTGTCATACCTGTTAAAAAAGATTCCCGTGCACACGGTGATCAAAGACTTCCTACATGACATGATGGAGACTCCTATTAAACCCACAAAGACCTATCTTTCATCAGCTTGTCACATTCTACATGTGAGGACATTTTAGTTTGAGAGAGAAATGATATGCATCTCAAAACTTGACAGGGGAGTGTCCCAAGATAATTTCCCATATTCCATTTCAATGCGTCATGTATTATAAGTAAGGTTTCGGTGAAGGGAATACAAACAGTTCAAAACCAATAGTCATTTCCATTAAGGGCTTTGGTTCGAATTCATCGTGGGTTGTTTATTTCATCGCGGTGATTTACGCTGCAAAAAAAAAAAACCGCTGATTAAAATATGACACTTGTCACCTGTAGGCGTCACATCTATGCACAGAGATGTTAATCTTCTGGTACAGCAATCTCCCTTAGGTAAAACTCCATTTCATGGTTTTCAAACCATTTTCTGTAATTTCAAACTCTTTATAGCTTTCATCAACCTCGGCATAGTTTAAGATATATGTTCACTGATTTCATAGGGCATTTGCTATGTAGATTCACTTTCGCCTGTTTTGTCTTGACGCAGGGATGGAAAAGGACGGCTTGTTGTCGTTCGGACTTCATTTACACTGCTTTTTCTACAAACCCAACTACTCTATAAATTTTTCCATTAGAAAGAAAATTAGTAATCATCTTGTGTTGACTGTAAATAACCAAGAGTTATCACACACCTGAGGTCTGTCAGAAATCAAGGTTTTATCGCATGTATGTAGGTATTAATCTCTTCCATTTCATTAGGAGGTGCACCTCTACTAGAAAAATGACGTCAGGTCGTTGATATAAAGTATCCGGCCTCTCGTCAGTTTACCACAGGATTTTATTATAACTGTTCACGCAATTGCTTAAGTATTAGCAAACTGGGTGCCCCGTAGAACCATAGCATGCTGAATCTGGTAAACAAAAAACCGGCGGGCTTATCTCTCATTCCAAGGCGTAGACGTTATTTTTATGGCGATGCTTTGCGGCTTCTTCAGTTTTCGTTCCTTTACATGTAATTGAAGCATCAATTCGACATCGTCCTGGAATACATTGAATGAACTACTGCCTTACGACTTCTCTTACATAATGACCAGCGGCCAGTTTTACACAGATGTCGTATATGTACGATAACCCCGCATACAGGATAATGGTACCGTAATAGCGAGGTACAAAACATCATTTGACAAATGTACGATAAAACATGTCGTACGCCTCTTTGTGAAACTGGGCCCAGTGCTTTGTTTCACCTGTCTTATTGACCAATCAGTGATACAATATGTATGCACATACATAGAGATTATCACCTTGTGAAGTAGGGATTGCAAGTTAAATCCTGACGTCAACAACACATAGCAAACGCCCTAGTACATTGTGTTTACTTTTCGCTGTACGTATACACAACCGGCCCGGATAGCACAGTTGGTAGAGCGTCCGCTTCGGGACCGGTAGATCCAGGATCAATCCTTGCTCGAGTCACACCTAAGACTTTAAAAGAGGAAGTTGTAACTTCAGCATAACGTTCAGCATGAAGGGGATAGTGCAACGACTGTTTGACCCGTATCAGTATAATGGCTCGGGCGGGGCGGCTTACTTGCCTTCGGTAAGTCGTCTCAGTGATGCAGCACTAAATAAAAAGGCGGTGGAAATCCGTCCTGCAACAAAGGAGGCACATTACACGTACATGCACCCTAATGATTCCTTCGTCGTCATATGACTGAAAAATTGTCGAGTACGACGTTAAACCCCAAGCACTCACTCGATCACTCACATATATACACAGATATATGTTGTCTCACCTTTTTTAACAACTCATGTGATACAGTACGAGATTCTTTACCTTAAGCAAGAAAAGATTTCGATACCAAAACACCCCTATTACTTACTGCCAGTAAAAGATCGGAAATATACGTCCATGCTTGGCCTGTGAAGATAAAATTAAGCCGCTATTTGGTCTGTCTTATGCCTCGCGGCACTTCAGCGTCATCCTTCCCCTCTCTGGCTTGTTTACTGTCCGTATGACATTTGTTTTACCGGCAATAAACTAGCGTCTGATGATTGGAGGTGGAAAATTGAGGGCAGCCAGGCGTAATTTATCGCCAGGAATGGTAGATGTACAAGACGGCGTGTGAGCTTTGGTGGGCAATGTCTACGTGATCTAATGCCTCATGGGCTAGTGTCCGAAGATTTGCATTCACTAAACATTCAATATGAAGAGGTTTCTCAACAGTGACAACAAAATTCGCACAAAATATCTCTTATAATTTTACGGATAATCCACTTTTTTCTGCCTGCTGTGATCCAGCACGGAGCTTTTAACTAAAGACTTCCTGAGATAGTTATCCGCTAATTTCACGAGACATTTGCTAATACAAATTCAGCCCAACGGGTGTTTTCTCGACATGGGAATCAGAAGAGGGATCATCGGTTTGGTGTTCTCGTGACTTCTGTCACACGGTGTCTTGCACAAATTCAGCTACTGTAAAGCTCTTCCACATAACACTATTAGCTATCATCTTTACTCTATCCGTTCGATTGTACATAGACAGTAGCCACCACACACCTGCGACACATCCCGACTCGTAGGCTTTATCACAGATGCATTACTTTGTTACGTACATTACGTTGTGTACGTTCTTAATCTCCAGATGCGCTGAGCTTCACTCTAAGAAGCGTATCACTGACAAGGCAAAGGGTTGCGGTTTCCTCTGCTTTCCTCGGGTTTCGCCCATCCTCACCAATTATAACTGTCTTGGAGTATTTGAGTTAAACTGTGATGTTTCCAACGGACATTCGATACATATGTACAATGTGTTTGGCCTTCAGGTGTAACAGTTGTTCCATTCTATCACATAAACCGTAGATGCTGATAAATATCTTTATTTACACATTTTGGCAGTAACTTACCGTAAATCGCTGCAGTAGATACAGTCTAATTTAGTGGATTTAGAACTGTAAATTTAAAATATTTTTACCATGATTTACATATACTTACAGTTACTCCAGCACAGTAAATCGCTACAGTAGATAAAATATATTTCTTTCTTTATTTATTTGATTGGTGTTTTACGCCGTATTCAACAATATCTTACTTATACGACGGCGACCAGCATTAAGGTGGGAGGAAACCCAAGTCAGTTTGTAACAGTTGGTGATTACCACACGTAGCTCTGTTAGATTACCGTATTACTCTTAATGTACGAAAGAGCAGGTCACGTGCTATACCACCTGATCTGATACATACTTGAACACATATGCTTGCTATAGCTCTCATAAATATTCCAAATAATGGACTGCAAATGTCATCATTTAGTACACGTATCACAGTCCATGCCTGCCTCTTAGAGGTAAAACTAAGCCGCTGTTTGATCTGGGGTCAGCTTAATGCCTCCAGGGACTTAACCGTCATCCATCCCCTCTCTGTTTTCTTTACCGTACGCACGACATTATTTTTACTGGCAATAAGCTAGCGCTGATGATTCAAGTAGAAATATTAGAGGACGCCGGGGGTACGTTATCGCCTGAAAGGGTGGAGATGCACCAGACAGCGTGGCAGTCTTCCTGCTGTAATTGTTCAATGACCAGTATGTGACTGAAGATTTGCACACATCAGCTAATCGGTGTTTATAGCTTTGCACATGACTGTCTCCCTCAAGTCCAGGCGAAATTTCTCAGGCTATTGTACTGGTCATTTATCTCTTACGCTGCCTGGTCCTGACAGAGCATCTTACGATGCCAGGTCGGGACAGAGCTTCTTACGATGCCTGGTCGGGACAGAGCTTCTTACGATGCCTGGTCGTAACAGATCTTCTTACGCTGCCTGGTCGTGACAGAGCTTCTTACGCTGCCTTGTCGTGACAGAGCTTCTTACGCTACCTGGTCGTGACAGAGCTTCTTACGCTGCCTTGTCGTGACAGATCTTCTTACGCTGCTTGGTCGTGACAGAGCTTCTTACGCTGCTTGGTCGAAACAGAGCTTCTTACGCTGCCTGGTCGTGACAGATCTTCTTACGCTGCCTGGTCGTGACAGAGCTTCTTACGCTGCCTGTTCCTGACAGAGCTTCTTACGCTGCCTGGTCGTAACAGAGCTTCTTACGCTGACTGGTCGTAACGGAGCTTCTTACGCTGCCTTGTCGTGACAGAGCTTCTTACGCTGCCTGTTCCTGACAGAGCTTCTTACGCTGCCTGGTCGTGACAGAGCTTCTTACGCTGCCTGGTCGTGACAGATCTTCTTACGCTGCCTAGTCGTGACAGATCTTCTTATGATGCCTGGTCGTAACAGAGCTTCTTACACCGCCTGGTTCTAACAGAGTTTCTTACGCTGGCTGTTGATGACAAAGCTTCTTACGCTGCCTGGTCGTAACAGATCTTCTTACGCTGCCTAGTCGTGACAGAGCTTCTTACGCTGCCTGGGCGTGACAAAGCTTCTTACGCTGCTTGGTCGTGACAGATCTTCTTACGCTGCTTGGTCGAAACAGAGCTTCTTACGCTGCCTGGTCGTGACAGACCTTCTCACGATGCCTAGTTCTGACAGAGCTTTTTACGCCGCCTAGTCGTAACAGAGCTTCTTACGCTGCCTGGTCGTGACAGAATCAATCAAAAAAAACAAAAAAACAATCAAAATACTTTTTGACTCAAACGTTGGATGTTGGCGTTATCACAACGAGGTTAGGAAAGAAATCCCAAAAGACAAAAAAATTCTAATATAAAGTGTAGGGGACAGTTTGTCTGTCATTTAATTTGAGTTCAGAATTCAGGTGTTACCGTCGGACCTAGCGGTGAATGGCTGTCGCCGTCGAGGGGAACCCTGGTACCGTAAATTTCCTAAACATGTGATTATATTTTAACAGTAACGTAATTATACCCCTGTTTGTATTGTCTCACAGCTTGAACCACCACCGCACCCACCACCACCATAACCACCACCTTCACCACTACTACAACCGGAGAACATAGTGGCTTTTAATAAAGAGTGTGCACAAGACTTCCGCCGTTAGTTTGAAATTCGCCTATATAAAGTCTACATGAAATGGGAAAACTAAAAAAAGACTGCAGCATAGGACATTGTAGCGACGACAGTGTGATAGACGTACAGCATAGAGAGTAAAAGTATAGTAATGACGACAGTGTGTTTGACACACAGCATAGAGAGTAAAAACGTAGTAGCGACGACAATGGGATAGATGTACAGCGTAGTGAGTAAAAACATAGTAACGACGACAGTGTGATAGACGTACAGCATAGAAAGTAAAAACATAGTAGCGACGACAGTGTGATAGACGTACAGCATAGAGAGTAAAAACATAGTAGCGACGACAGTGTGATAGACGTACAGCGTAGAGAGTAAATACATTGTAATGACGACAGTGTGATAGACGTACAGCATAGAGAGTAAAAACATAGTAATGGCGACAGTGTGATAGATGTACAGTGTAGGGAGTAAAAACACTGTAACGACGACAGTGCGATAGATGTACAGCATAGAGAGTAAAAACGTAGTAATGACGACAGTGTGATTGACGTACAGCATAGAGAGTAAAAACATAGTAGCAACGACAGTGTGATAGATGTACAGCATAGAGAGTAAAAACATAGTAACAACGACAGTGTGATAGACGTACAGCGTTAGGAGTAAAAACATAGTAACAACGACAGTGTGATAGACGTACAGCATAGAAAGTAAAAACATAGTAACAACGACAGTGTGATAGTCGTACAGCATAGAGAGGAAAAACATATTAGCGACGAATATGTGATAGACGTACAGCGTAGGGAGTAAAAACATATTAGCGACAACAGTGTGATAGACGTACAGCGTAGGGAATAAAAACATAGTAACAACGACTGTGATTAACGTACAGCATAGAGACTAAAAACATAGTAGCGACGACAGTGTGATAGACGTACAGCATAGACAGTAAAAACATAGTAGCGACGACAGTGTGATAGACGTACAGCATAGACAGTAAAAACATAGTAGCGACGACAGTGTGATAGACGTACAACTTAGAGAGTAAAAGTATAGTAATGACGACAGTGTGATTGACATACAGCATAGAGACTAAAAACGTAGTAGCGATGACAATGTGATAGACGTACAGCGTAGGGAGTAAAAACATAGTAGCGACGACAGTGTGATAGACGTACAGCACAGAGAGTAAAAACATAGTAGCAGCGACAGTGTGATTGACATACAGCATAGAGAGTAAAACATAGTAGCGACGACAGTGTGATAGACGTACAGCATAGAGAGTAAAAACATAGTAGCGACGACAGTGTGATAGATGTATAGCGTAGGGAGTAAAAACACTGTAACGACGACAGTGTGAAAGACGTACAGCATAGAGAGTAAAAACATAGTAACAACGACAATGTGATAGACGTACAGCGTTGGGAGTAAAAACATAGTAACAACGACAGTGTGATAGACGTACAGCATAGAGAGTAAAAACATAGTAGTAACAACAGTGTGATTGTTGTACAGCATAGAGACTAAAAACATAGTAGCGACGACAGTGTGATAAAAAACGTACAAGGTAGGGAGTAAAAACATAGTAGCCACGACAGTGTGATAGACGTACAGCGTAGGGAATAAAACATAGTAGCGACGACAGTGTGATAGACGTACAGCGTAGGGAATAAAAACATAGTAACAACGACAGTGTGATAGACGTACAGCATAGAGAGTAAAAACATAGTAACGACGACAGTGTGATAGACGTACAGCATAGACAGTAAAAACATAATAGCGACGACAGTGTGATAGAGGTACAGCGTAGAGCGTAAAAAGATAGTAGCGACGACAGTGTGATTGACATACAGCATAGAGAGTAAAAACATAGTAGCGACGACAGTGTGATAGACATACAGCGTAGGGAGTAAAAACACAGTAACGACGACAGTGTGATAGACGTACAGCGTAGAGAGTAAAACATAGTAGCGACGACAGTGTGATAGACGTACAGCATAGAGAGTAAAAACATAGTAACGACGATAGTGTGATTAACGTACAGCATAGACAGTAAAACCATGGTATCGACGACAGTGTGACAGACGTACAGCACAGACAATAAAACCAGAGCATCGACGACAGTGTGATTGACATACAGCATAGAGAGTAAAAACATAGTAGCGACGACAGTGTGATAGACATACAGCGTAGGGAGTAAAAACACAGTAACGACGACAGTGTGATAGACGTACAGCATAGAGAGTAAAACATAGTAGCGACGACAGTGTGATAGACGTACAGCATAGAGAGTAAAAACATAGTAACGACGATAGTGTGATTAACGTACAGCATAGACAGTAAAACCATGGTATCGACGACAGTGTGACAGACGTACAGCACAGACAATAAAACCAGAGCATCGACGACAGTGTGATAGACGTACAGCATAGAGAGTAAAAACATAGTAGCGACGACAGTGTGATAGCAGGCACATGTATTGACCTGAGTTTTCAATGGAACAACATTGGCATTACTCGTTTATCTTTTTGGTGTTTCACCAAGCATTATTTACTTGCATCACAGTGATCAGCTTTGTAAGGCGAAGGAAGACGCAGAGTAACGTGTACTTTTACAAACTTATTTTCACAAAAACGGCAACATCTCGTCACATTAGCAGGGCAGCGTTTAAACATCTGCCCGGTTTCTCCCCACCATAAAGCCGGCCGCCGTTGAATAAATATTCTTGAGTACGACGTAAAACACGACGTTAAATAAATAAATAAACAATTTCCTAATGAAAATGTTGAATAAGTTTCACACGTTTTATCTCAACACAGGTACTACATTTAGTCATCTTCATTGGGTGTCAATCAGTAACCAGCAGATGACACATACATCCGACTTTATACCATACATAATGTGGATATCTAAATACATGTTTACCTACAGACCAAATAACCTCAGTGCCTTTAAATCAACTGACGGGGGTAGTTTCTATCTTCTTTCCAAGAGTCGTATCATTTACCTCGCAATATTCACAGGCTTGGTTGAATTTCTCCGGTTGTTGCCAGGTTCTGCTTCCAACGTTTTTGCTATTTACATCTTATTGATTAATCATGTTTTTTGGGATACATACATGTAAAATATGTTAGTGATTGCAAGTTATTTTTCATTCCATCTCCGTGGCTTCATGATACTTCATGATTGCTCTTCCTATACCAGCATATTGTCCTCTTTGGGAATCAATCAGTGTTAGTCATGCTACACACCTATAAAGTGTTCTTACACTAAGAGCAGGTTACTTCATGATTGCTCTTCCTATACCAGCATATTGTCCTCTTTGGGAATCAATCAGTGTTAGTCATGCTACACACCTATAAAGTGTTCTTACACTAAGAGCAGGTTACTTCATGATTGCTCTTCCTATACCAGCATATAGTCCTCTTTGGGAATCAATCGGTGTTAGTCATGCTACACACCTATAAAGTGTTCTTACACTAAGAGCAGGTTACTTCATGATTGCTCTTCCTATACCAGCATATTGTCCTCTTTGGGAATCAATCAGTGTTAGTCATGCTACACACCTATGGTGTTCTTACACTAAGAGCAGGTTACTTCATGATTGCTCTTCCTTTACCAGCATATTGTCCTCTTTGGGAATCAATCAGTGTTAGTCATGCTACACACCTATAAAGTGTTCTTACACTAAGAGCAGGTTACTTCCTATAGAATTTATTTATTTGATTGGTGTTTTACGCCGTACTCAAGAATATTTCACTTACACGACGGCGGCCAGCATTATGGTGGGAGGAAACCGAGCAGAGCCCGGGGAAACCCACGACCATCCGCAGGTTGCTGTCAGACCTTCCCTCATAAGACCGGAGAGGAAGCCAGCATGAGCTAGAATTGAACTCACAGCGACCGTATTCGTGAGAGGCTTCTGTGTCATTACGCTGCGCTATTGCGCTAACCAACCGAGCCACGGAGGCTCACCCCCTACAGAATTTTTTTTTTACGGATACGATATATGGAGTATCCCTACAGCAGCCTTAGTAAATAATCGAGCTAAAATGTCATGTTTTGTGCGCGTAATCCAGCATGTAATTTGCATTGTGCTGTGGCATCAAAGCCGCTTTATTCCCACTATGAGCGATCCTGTATTTGACAATTGTGCATGGCCTATAAGCAGTAGGGTTACGTCCATGACTGCCGCATGGGGGTAAAACTATTCCGCTATTTGATCTCGAGTCGGCCTAATGTATCGCGGCACTTCACCGTCATTCTTTCGCACTCCGTCTTCTTTACCATTAATTCCACAGGCAATAAACCAGCGCCTGATGATTTTGCTAGGGAAATTGGGGGAAGTCAGGCGTGACTTATCGCCTGGAATGATAGAGATCTACAAGACGCTGTGCCACCCTTGATAGCGGCTTAGTTTTCCCCCTACGCGGTAGTCAATGTCTACGTCATGTAATTTTTCAACAACGCCTCACCAGTTAGTGCCTGGAGATTTGATCCTCTCATCTAATCTGCAAGTATAACTTGGCACACGAATGTCACCTCAAGTCTAGACAGAATATCCTTGCTTATTTCACCGGCCATTACCTTCTCATGATGCCTGGTCGTTACGGAGTCTCAAACTGTACTCTGTATATCTGCATCAGCCTAGCCATTTAAATTACATGACGTAGACATTGACTGAAATCCACGTCAGATTTTAACGACGGATTTTCACGTAATGATCAAATCTATATATCCTTACCAAGACTAGCATTCTACATACATATCTTAGGGGTCTCCGTGGCTCAGTTGGTTAGAGCGCAGCGTAATGATTCAGGAGCCTCTCCCCAATGCGGTCGCTGTTAGTTCATTTCCAGCTCATGCTTGCTTTCTCTCCGGCCGTACGTGGGAAGGTCTGCCAGCAGCCTGCGGATGGTCGTGGGTTTCCCCGGAGCTCTGCCAGTTTTCCACCCACCATCATGATGGCCGTCGTCGTATAAGTTAAATATTCCTGAGTACGGCGTAAAACACCAATCAAATAAATAAATAAAGAAGTAAAACCGTTGGTCATTCCAATTAACAAAAATGTTTACCTTTTCATCTGCAAATTTTGATTGCATTCTCTCTGTACAATTTTATCATCGATGGGTCAAATGACTGATTGTTAAAACTTCTTTACTCACATTTATGTTGAAAGAGCCCAGTGTTTATATAATCCGAGCTGTACTTTGATTTACGACATCAGCTACAATCCTTTACTTGTATTTCATTCCGTTATAAGTCTCTTCAGTAGTCATCTTGTTGGTTACATGTTAAATGTACATTCTCTACTTGTATGAGCATGTTCAAACTGCAATCTACACTCTGGTTTTTGCTTATACTTTAGTCCATGTTATTTGTCTTCAGTAATCATATTGCCGCTTACACAGGGCAGGTGTAAGTCTTCTTTTATGAGCACGTTCAAACGGCTACTGTTTTTGACTTACTCTTCGTTGAATGCCATAATGGCCTCGCAGATGTATTTTCGTTTTGTTATCAGTATAGGTTTGCACACTTGAAATGCTTTCCTCAGGAAGTCGTCTGAGATTGAACACTCTAACTGTATGCTTGTGTGACTCTAAAGGCACTTATAAAGTGCTTATCCAGATCCGTGCCAGTGCCATTCAGCAAAAACCTTGACCCGTCTTATTTCCCAAATAATTATGAAATATAGTAGTGCTAGAAATACCATTTTATTATACGAACTCTTATCCACCAGCAAAAATTTCATATGCTTTTAGTCTTCTCAGCGTGAATTGGAACTGGCCTACTTATTCAGTGGGGGGGGGGGGGGGACAACCGTGGGATTAGGCAGACACATTGGTGTATTTGTACGGGATACAAATTTTAGTGTTTTGACTAATGCACGGACGGGTTGAATATAATCCGTACTGTTAGGCTGGACACATTACTGTCAGAAGGGGCAGTGGTATTTTAAGTGTATGTTTAGAAATGATCAACATTTTCTGGAATTAAGCAGAATAGATCATGTTCGATGAGAAGAATTTGGTTAGATTATAGGAGAACATATGCGTCTGACCTGATACTGTGAATCTCTCAATGGAAATAAGACAACAATAAACGCTATGGTAAACTTGTATCAGGTACAATATGCAGTTTAGTTTCATACATTTTATTTTTGCATGTAATATTGCTACTTTGGCTTTGTTAACATAATAAGAAACAGTGTTCCGAACAAGTGATTCTTTTCACTTAACTAATACTCGGGAATCGAATTGCACAACGTGCACGAGAAATTCAAGACTGAATTAAGTAAACTCGTATTTTACATTTCTGCAGTCCTCCCACTTACGTGTAGCAGTTCTTATCTCGTCGTCCACACACGATATTATATATTTCACTTCATTTATTTGGAAGTTCACACGATGCTGTATAAAGCAGTACTGTTTTCTCCACTTGTTCAGAAAGCTTAGCATTCATGTGATGTTGTATACTGCTGATCCAAGTGACTAAACGATGCAAAAATTGGTAAAATCGGAGCATATAGGTTCCCCGCGGAAGTTCATCATCTCAGTTGTCAGTCCATTAACTCACAGTATTCTGTCCTGTTTGATTAAAGCCCTAAATACGAATTACAGCTAACAGAATCGACATGTTTGCGCCGTTCCTCCGTAATGGACCATGCTGACGCTAAACTGTGTCATACAGCGCCTGTTTTGGTGATGTTAGCCTGGGTTAAGAGTTTCTACCAATAAACTGGTGATTACGCTTTATGGTTGGACATACAAATACGTAGGTATTTTCGGCATCCGTGCGACTGTCCAGCATAAGGGAAAATTGTTGACTGCTTCTCTTTGCATGAATACGTCTGAATTTCATACTTTACATACTTTCCCAATTATTTGGAGATTTGTGTTGAACCTTGTTTTTTTGGAACTGACCTCACGATAATTTACCCGAAACGTCCAATAAATGATTGAACCCTGGAATTCGAATGCCTCGACGACTAGATCTATGCTCACTGATCCGTATCAGCATACAGGGTAACAGTTAACGTAAATATGTAAGCAAGTACGGTGTCTATAATCACTGAATCTCTGTGAACAGCGGTAATATTCTACTGAATCGCTGTGAACAAGGGTGATATTTTACTGAATCGCTGTGAACAAGGGTAATATTCTGTTGAATCGTTGTGAACAAGGGTAATATTCCACTGAATCTCCGTGAACAGCGGTAATATTCCACTGAATCTCTGTGAACAGCGGTAATATTCCCCTGAATCGCTGTGAACAAGGGTAATATTCTACTGAATCGCTGTGAACAAGGGTAATATTTTACTGAATCGCTGTGAACAAGGGTAATATTTTACTGAATCGCTGTGAACAAGGGTAATATTTTACTGAATCGCTGTGAACAAGGGTGATATTCTACTGAATCGCTGTGAACAAGGGTAATATTTTACTGAATCGCTGTGAACAAGGGTAATATTTTACTGAATCGCTGTGAACAAGGGTAATATTTTACTGAATCGCTGTGAACAAGGGTGATATTCCACTGAATCGCTGTGAACAAGGGTAATATTCTACTGAATCGCTGTGAACAAGGGTAATATTTTGCTGAATCGCTGTGAACAAGGGTAATATTTTACTGAATCGCTGTGAACAAGGGTAATATTTTACTGAATCGCTGTGAACAAGGGTGATATTTTACTGAATCGCTGTCAACAAGGGTGATATTCTACTGAATCGCTGTGAACAAGGGTAATATTTTACTGAATCGCTGTGAACAAGGGTAATATTCTACTGAATCGCTGTGAACAAGGGTAATATTTTACTGAATCGCTGTGAACAAGGGTAATATTTTACTGAATCGCTGTGAACAAGGGTAATATTTTACTGAATCGCTGTGAACAAGGGTAATATTCTACTGAATCGCTGTGAACAAGGGTAATATTCTACTGAATCGCTGTGAACAAGGGTAATATTTTACTGAATCGCTGTGAACAAGGGTAATATTTTACTGAATCGCTGTGAACAAGGGTAATATTTTACTGAATCGCTGTGAACAAGGGTGATATTCTACTGAATCGCTGTGAACAAGGGTAATATTTTACTGAATCGCTGTGAACAGGGATAATATTCTACTGAATCGCTGTGAACAGGGATAATATTCTACTGAATCGCTGTGAACAAGGGTAATATTCTACTGAATCGCTGTCAACAAGGGTGATATTCTACTGAATCGCTGTGAACAAGGGTAATATTTTACTGAATCGCTGTGAACAAGGGTAATATTCTACTGAATCGCTGTGAACAAGGGTAATATTCTACTGAATCGCTGTGAACAAGGGTAATATTCTACCGAATCGCTGTGAACAACGGTGATATTCTACTGAATCGCTGTGAACAACGGTGATATTCTACTGAATCGCTGTGAACAAGGGTAATATTCTACTGAATCGCTGTGAACAAGGGTAATATTCTACTGAATCGCTGTGAACAAGGGTAATATTTTACTGAATCGCTGTGAACAAGGGTGATATTTAATGGAATATATATGTACATGTACGCAAGTTTTATAGACACTGAGTAACTTGTATTACACCGAGTGAAACTATTTGCCACTGCATATGTTGTGAGACACACTGATCGCTCACAGGCAAATCACTGGATTGAGTTTTGTATTGCCCCTTGAGAAAAATTTGATCCATGACAAGTTACATTGACACCTTTGAGGTCAAACCCCAAATAAACTATTAAAAATGTAATGTCTAACGTGTAAAATATAGACTGTGTACACAGTGTAAATACCAATGCAATACCATATTTATGAATGAATTGTGCATATCACGACATTCATGTGCATGCTTACTGATAAGTGCATGTATATGGCTTACGGCTATTGTGTTCAATTTGAAACATGTCTGACATTACGAAATTCTTTCTCTTGCCCTGACAGGAATTTGTAATGTCAATGTGAAACGGTTGGGTTAGGAAGGAGAATTATTCGTTTGTATTGTGGTTTGAAGGGTTTGAAAAACTTACGATATGATCTTCGACGAAGGGTGGTGCCAATTCAAGTATATGCCTGTCTATGTCGGTTTCACATCGTCCGTAACAATTTTTGAAACGACGAGGGGTCATTAAGTGTGTGTACATTTACTATGTCTACTTGTAGAAGCGCCATTCCATCTGGCCAATAAGCTGCCACCATTGAAGTATCGTGCCAAAGACACCATACATGACACCCCAACCAGGCATGTAAGTATTCCAAAACATATTTATTAGTTTGCAGGTTTTGGCGGTTCAAACGTCATTAAAATTCATGGTTATGCTTTTGTGAGATAGATACCGACGAAGCTTGACAAATGTTACAAATGTATATGTAATAATATGCAATATCTGTAAAATATCAGCATATGTGTTTAATGAAGTATATTAATACTAAATTTTCATACGCGAGCGATGAAATATCACGCCAGATGCGTCAGATGTCTGTTCTAAGCAACCTGTGGGCAGCCAGTAACCAACAGATTACGATTGGATTTGCCGAGAAAGTCGTAAATTGGACTAGAAAGCATAATCCAGCTTGACCTAAACGCTCACTCCAGAGTAAACATCAATATTTGCTCTTAAATTATCTGACCTACTGGCGTAGGTTAGACTTAAATTTCATCTCGGTATTTGATTTATTTATTTATTTGATTGGTGTTTTACGCCGTACTCAAGAATATTTCACTTATACGACGGCGGCCAGCATTATGGTGGGTGGAAACCGGGCAGAGCCCGGGGGAAACCCACGACCATCCGCAGGTTGCTGGCAGACTCGGTATTTGAAGCCATAGGGTTATGAACGTAACGAGCAGCGGATAGCGCACCTAATTGATGGTGGGTGTTGTTTAAGGCAGAAAAACCTAGATTGACTTGAGGCAGAACGCAAATCGCCAGGGATGTTCGTACACTCCTGTTCTTCAATAGGCT
Organism: Liolophura sinensis; assembly: GCF_032854445.1. NCBI lineage: Eukaryota > Metazoa > Mollusca > Polyplacophora > Chitonida > Chitonidae > Liolophura > Liolophura sinensis. Next base: position 271,216 of record NC_088297.1, on the reverse strand, counting down.
GGTCTTATCCTGATAGGAGTAAATTAGGTAAACACAGTCCTCAGTCAGAATTTATGGGCTTTACTAACGCCTACCCTGTGGAAAAGCCTCAGCTGAACATATCCCCATTTGTCTTCTGGCGTTCAACGTGTTTTTCTAGTTACTCTGTGAATAAAACTTATGTCTTTTGACTTTTATGTCAATATACGAATGTATCACTCACTTAAAAAGAAAACAATATTTTTTGTCTTCTTCGTGTTCTACTGTTTCCCTCGTAGTATCTCGCATCTCTTTCTTTACTTCATTGTATCATATCGTTCCACTCGTATCCCGTTGTTCTCAGTGTATCTCTTATTTGTGTCTCATTGTTGTATTATGTTGTGTCTTACTATTCTCTTCGTTGTATTTCATTGTTCTGCATGCTGTGTCTCACTGTTCACTTCGTTGTATCTCATTGTTCTGCTTGCTGTGTCTCACTGTTCACCTCGTATCTTACTGTTCTGCTTGCTGTGTCTCACTGTTCACTTCGTTGTATCTCATTGTTCTGCTTGCTGTGTCTTACTGTTCATTTCGTTGTATCTCATTGTTCTGCTTGCTGTGTCTCACTGTTCACTTCGTTGTGTCTCAATGCTGTGCTTGTCGTGTCTCAATGTTCACTTCGTTGTGTCTCAATGCTGTGCTTGTCGTGTCTCAATGTTCACTTCGCTGTATCTCAGTGTTGTGCTCGTCGTGTCTAGCTGTTTACTTCGTTGTGTCTCATTGTTCTGCTTGTTGTGTATTATTGTTCACTTCGTTGCGTCTCATTGTTCTGCAAGGTGTCTTACTGTTCACTTCCATGTATCTCATTCTTGTGCTTGTTGTGTCTTACTGTTCACTTCGATGTATCTCATTGTTCTGCTTGTTGTGTCTAACTGTTCACTTTATTGTATCTCATTGTTGTGTATGTTGTGTCTTACTATTCACTTCGTTGTGTCTCATTGTTCTGCTTGTTGTATATTACTGTTCACTTCATTGTATCTCATTGTTGTGTATGTTGTGTCTTACTATTCACTTCGTTGTGTCTCATTGTTCTGCTTATTGTGTATTATTGTTCACTTCGTTGTGCCTCATTGTTCGGCCTGCTGTGTCTTACTGTTCACTTCGTTGTGTCTCTTTGTTCTGCTCCATTGAGTGTTAATGTTCATTTCATTGTATTTCCTTACTTACTTCTTTGTATGTCACGTTTTTCTCGACGTATTTCTTCGTTCAATTCGTTGTACCTCGTTATACCGACGTTTTATAACATTGTTCACGTCGTTTTATAACATTGTTCACGTCGTTGTGTCTCACTGTTTTCATTGTATCTCCTTGGTTTGCCTCGTTGTTAACTGCGTCGTTACACATTCCTCGTTGTATTATTTAATTCTAATTTTTTATCACATTGTTCCCCTCGTTGTGTTTCATTTTTCCTTCCTTTGTATCTCATTGTTCATTTTTTTTACCTCTTAACACCCACGCTGTATCTCATCCCACCCACATTTTATCTCGTTGTTCATTTCGTTGAACGTGAGTGAGTGCTTGGGGTTTAATGTCGTACTTAACCAATTTTCAGTCATATAGCGACAAAGGAGTCCTTAGGGTGCATGTAATGTGCCTCCTTGTTGCAGAACAGATTTCCACCGCTCTTTTATCTAGTGCTGCTTCTCTGAGATGGCTTACCGAAGGCAAGTAAGCCTCCCCACCCGAGCCATTATATTGATATGGGTCGTTGCACTATCCGTTTAATGTTGAACGCGAATCGAGGAAGCTACAACTTCCCCTTTCCTTTTAAGGTCTTAGGTTTGAACGGACTTAGGATTGACTCTGGATCTACCGCTCCCGAAGCCGAAACTACCAACCGAGCGAACGAAGCCGGTCACTTGCTTCTATCGCATTTTTCTCTTCAATGTATCTCATTCGTCTCGTTGTTTCTCATTCTTCTCGCCGTTGTATCATATTCTTTTCCTCGTTGTATCTCATTCTTTTCCTCGTTGTATCTTAACATTGACTTGATTGTATCTTATGTTTTCCCTTGTTGTATCTCACTATTCACTTCGTTCTGTATAGTTATACCGTCGTATCGCATTGTTCATTGTACTTCATTGTTTCCGATATTGTATCCCATTGTTCCGTTTGTTGTACTTTATTGTTTCTGATGTTGTATCTCATTGTTCCCTTTGTTGTACTTCATTGTTTCCGATGTTGTATCCCACTGTAAAATTGTTGTATTTCATTGTTTTCCACGATATATCTCACTGTTGTGCTGGATTGTATGACGCATTCGCCTGTTTCGCACAGAACATAAAGCATCAAAGCTAGCTTTTCATCATTATTCACAGCTCCTTTTCCCCGTTAATATCGTCTGGCATATTGAAACGAGAGGTTAAACGGTAAATCCTTTTAGACTCATTAAAATTGCTAGGGGCCCTTTCCTTTCTGACCATTTTCTTAACTTTGTGAGGCAATTTTTTCTTCCAAAATATGAGCATTATGTGGTGTTACCCTGTAATGTGAAGTTATTTACGATATAAATGTTCGAAAGGAATAATTCGGATAACCAGCTGCGCTCTCTATACAAGGAATTGTGCCGCGGGAAAGCGGAAAACCTTTTCCTTTGTGTTTTTGGCATGATAACCTGGGCATATCGACCAAAACCAAGAATCGGAATATTTGAAATAACAGGAAAGTATAATGAAAATAGTACTTCGTTCTTAAACAGTGGTGATTTCCGTGTCCTTCGTGTCAAATGGCAACTATTACAAACATTAGCAAGGCGTTCGTGGAAAACCAGTTTACCTTGTGAAGAAAACTGAAACTGTAATTTGATCTGGAACAGGTCAGATGCCTCGAGGCTCTTCAGTGAAGGGTTTCCTGTGTCAGTTTTAGCTTTGTTGAGGAGGACGTCATTATAGCCGGTAGTAAACAAGCGTCCTACGAGTGTCGTCTAGAAACTCCGGAAGCCTTGCAGCAGCTGATTTCTTCGGTCAAAATGGTACAGGATATAGAGTGAATCCTCGAACGAAAATAAAACTATGTAAGCGCACCCCCGGGGTAATTTTCTGGAGATTTGCCCTCACTTACTAATCATTGTGTAGAACCGTGTCTCTGCCATACTCACGCGGATTTTGCCTGATATTATTTTTCCAGCCGCCGGTTTTCGTCTGTATGCCTGTAAATGCCTGGCTGTGATGGAGCCGAAATGTCTCGGTATTTTGGTGGCAGCTTATTTGCGGAAGGAATAAAAGATTACTCTTAGTTTGTTAGAGTAAATTGAATTTGGATTGATTTGCATATTATGATATTTGCCAGACTCTCATCGCTGCTCTGGCTTTACTCTCTACGATCTCAGTCTTTATATTTATGTCCAGATTTCACTAGATAGCGCTTCCTCCAAAATTTCTGTCAATTGGCTCGACATGGCTCGCTAACAAACGCGTTCACTGCTAAACAATTTACGTCGCATGTGAGAAAGCTCGATTTGGAACTTACAAAAGTTTGATGTTTTTCTCAGAGCAATCAAACACTCAGTCAATCTCAGTCCAGGGTTAAGTGGAATAAGTTGCACACCGATCGAGCACAAAAGACCTCCGTGCGTGTATGGATTGAATTTTTTGTCCATTCTTTTGGACACACTTCAAAATATCGTCTTATTCTGTAGCAATGTTTTGAAAATCAATCACGAAAACGTATTACTCCCAACACTATTCAATTTTAAAATGCCTAGCAACATGAACCAGCAGTTTTTAGGACGATTCTTTTCCATGAGGGTCTGCAAGTGGTTGTATTCAAGGCTTAAGTAGAAAATTGTCTTCATAATAGAGAGCTAGGATATCGATATATCGGTGGCTTTACGCACTGCTGCTTTACCATTGAGACATTCGAGTAATTGTGTTAACTGTGCGACATCACAACGACCGGTCTCTGGACGGGCTCTGGACGGTTTCACCCTAATACTAGCCACCACAAATGAAATACTCTTGAGTGCGGCACAAAAGACCAATCAAATAAATAAATGAATGAATAAATTCAATGCAAGGCAGCCTGCTCAAGTTTTCAAGCCTTGAGGCTAACGTGGGAGTGAAAATAAACAAGCCATCTGAAACAAATATAGTTCGACGAACTAACCGGTTGCCTTAAAACTTCGAGCGATTTTGGAGAAAAGCATTAGCTTCCTTGTCGTCTTGCGTCATTAATTTGAATACACCTGAGTATAAGCTGAGCATGAGTCCTACTTTAGCCCAGAATATGAACCCTAATAGGTATGGTCAATTTCACATCTCTTAATATCGAGTGGGAAGTTTGCTGTGTTTCGCAGCATCTTGTGCAAACCCAGATATCCATGTAGCTTCAGTCTCGCTAATTGTGCGGGAGGGAATTCTTATCTAAAATGTTTATTGTCTCTTTTTGTATCCATTATTTACACCTTCTAAAACGATTGGTTTATTGTTGCCATAAAAAACAAGCGTCATATACCACCTAATTTCGTTTGGCTATACTTTCGACAACATCAATTTCGCAAGGGTTGATTGCCAGAAAATGAGGAATTTTCAGCTCCGCAGTAAAATCACTGCTTTGGATTAATGGCCTATTTCCCTGCGACTTTGTCTGACGGCATGCTTTACGGAGCGATGTCCAAACGGATTAAAGCCGTAAATTCGTATTATATTCATGAGACATGCCAAGCTTGTACCGTCTGTTGTTAACGGCCTTGTATCTTTATTAGAGACGGCAGCCTCAGGCAGGGTTACTTAAGCCATGAACCTGCCGTTATTCTCTGACGCTATGCCAAGGAAAGACATAACACAATCGATGGCTGGTCTTTCAAATAGGCAATGAAGAACGGGATGCATTACATGCCAGACAACAAGAATTCTATATACATATAAACGTTCTCATCTGTTCTCACGTCAGTCAAAGTCAGAAGTATGCCGTGTTATTTCTCCCATGATATTTTGGATTTGCTCAGAGGCTGATAAGTTGATTGTCTGCTCATAAAAGGGTCGAGTAAATATTCTTTATTTTCCCAGGGAACTGTGCTATGTGCTGAGTTGGTACAGCAGTATACATCAGCACTTTATGGTGTAGATTTTACACACAAAAGTTGTGTTACTAATGGCATACAGAAGTCCGTAAAGTAATGTAAACTTACACCGAAAACTAGTTTAAGTGTACATAGAAACACTGGTGGAAGATTTATTTATTTATTTATTTATTTATTTGTTGGTGTTTTATGCCGTACTCAAGAATATTTCACTTATATGACGGCGGCCAGCCGTATGGTGGGAGGAAACCGGACGGAGCCCGCGGAAAACCCACGACCCTCCGTAGGTTGGCGACAGACCTTCCCCCGTACTGCCGGCGAGGAAGCTAGCATGAGCTGGACTTGAACTCATAGCGACCACATTGGTGATGTAAATACAATTTTGTTCATATAATAAATATTTGTAAAGATTATTAATCTTTTTCTTAAACGCAAACAATACAGTCAATGTCAAGTTCATTCCATTCCAAAATGGAATATATATATATATATATATATATATATATATATATATATATATATATATATACGGTACCAACTTAGATTTAAATAAGTCATAACTAAAATGTGAAAATCCAACATTTTTATATCAAAAATAAAGGAGCGATGGTTAATTACTTAACCGCGGCCGAGGTGATTAGTGTTCCAGCGCGGCGCAATGACCTAGGAGCTTCTCACCAATGAGTTCGCCGTGAGATCAAGTCCAACTCTCGTCGGCTTCCTCTCCTTCCGTAAATGGGAAGGTTGCCGGTTTCCTCTCACCATAATGCAGCCCGCCGTCATATTAGTGAAATATTCTTGAGTACAGCGTGAAACACCAATGAAATAAATACATTTTTGGAAATGCAGCTATTATGTTGATAAAATATTGATATATTCGTTTTTTGTTTCTTTTTTCTTTTTATTTTCTCTCGTTTTTTCTTTTTGTTTTGTTTTCTTCCAATATTTTTCCTATTGTCATAGATACAGGATATCAGTTCGACCTCGTTGAACAGGAAAAGAGTAAGGGTCTAATTATAATGACATTGATAAGTTAGATAAGTTCAAATTGACAAGATTAACATGGTATATTACAAGAAACTTCTCAATCAGGCGCAAACTAACCCTCTAAATTATTTTTCTTGAGTAGGTTTGGGTGTTAAATATTTGCAAAAAATGAACATGCTCTGTTGGCAGGCTTGTCTAAAAACGAATATTGTAATATTGCTAAGCAGCGGTTATTGCTAAAGCATGCCACTGAGTTGACAAATGGAGATTGACCGTATATTTGTCACAATGTGTAGAGCTTCCGGTTGACCTATCGGTGACGCCACAGACGTTGAGAGGTCATAGATTTTGTGACGTCACAAAGATCTAGTACAGTTACGTAAGTGCTTTAATGTTGTTTGTTAATCAATGATCTTGTACGTTGGCTATCATGATAAACCGATTAGCAGATTCCATGAAAAGACAGGCTTACCCTAGCTGTGTTTACCTGTGAGCAATTACGGTACAATAGCCCAGGAGCCTTTCACTAATGCTGTCGCCGTGAGATCAAGTCCACTTGTCCGGTCGTACGTGGCTAGTAAAAGTATGGCGTAAAACACAGTTATAATAAATGAAGGTAAACCATCATCCACTATATTCAGGTTAGCTAAACTTTGAAAAAAAACGGTTACCTGGAGTTGCTATGTGACCACACATCAACAACTATTTTACGGTGACAAAAAATGTGACATTTATCACTCTTTTCCTTTTTAAACTGGCCGCGAATAACAGTAATGTAATAGTAATATTATTATTTATATTATTTTATGCGCAGGTTATTTCATCGTCACAGCTTTGTTACTTTTGTATAGCATGTGTTGGAGAAGACAGAAGAAAACTAGTAAGTTTTTTTCAGTCCCTCTTTCCAATGAATGAGAAAGAACACGAGAACAAGGACTGAGATAGCCACCTAGATGATGTTTAATGTGTTTTGTTTTTTTTTTTGTTTTTTTTTTTTTGATTGGTGTTTTACGCCGTACTCAAGAATATTTCACTTATACGACGGCGGCCAGCATTATGGTGGGTGGAAACCGGCAACCTTCCCATTTACGGAAGGAGAGGAAGCCGACGAGAGTTGGACTTGATCTCACGGCGAACTCATTGGTGAGAAGCTCCTAGGTCATTGCGCCGCGCTGGAACACTAATCACCTGAGCTCTCTACCCTTCAACCAAGACGGCGCTATGTCTATCCTTGACCTTGGTCCAAAATTCTTATCAAGCTTTTTCCAAAAAAGTTAATATTTACTAGATATATTGACATACCATGCTTTGTTTCCCATTCACAGTATATCAAATCACCAAACTAAATTAACTGGATATTTAAAAGTAATATTTGATTTTGATAAATGTCTAACATAAAACAGGTTCTGTGTTAAGTTTCTTGCAATGATTATCATGGTTTTACAGGGCGTGGACAAAACAGGAAGTTACTCAACAGGAAGGTCGCTCCGGAACCACAGAAATGCCTTGGTGAATTAAATGGTGGGAATTTAAAAACAATTAATTAAGGTGGAATAAATTTAAACTCCACAAATTCAAATACACAAAAACATATACGCATGCTCCGTTCAGCCCTAGATTAACTGGGCTAACTGGGTTTACTGGGCATCATGTATAGGATGTTCGGTATGGCGCCTATATTTCAACGGCAAACGGTCGTGAAGTGACCGACAAAACAAGAAGAATTCTTATGTAAGGCAGTGTTGTAGTGCCCCCCATCTATACATTTTTCTTTTTCTTAAATATACACATACGCTGAATATATTATTATATTTAGTAGTCCGATTCCGCTAACTCTCTGTTGTGTAAGTTACGAATTTGCAACAATTTGTCGGCGCACTCGCAGGACGTTGATTTCGGAAGGAACAACGTGGCTTTGCCATCTCTGTTTCTTTACTGGAAACATTGCTGTTGCAGGTATCTTTATCACTGTACTATGTGCCAAATATGAGATTTAATGGTTCCCGAATGAACTGTAACGTGATTTTGGTTGTTTCATTGAGTGAACTGTAGTGTTCTGACATAACAGAAGTTTCAGGCGATTAGCGATCGTTACCATGGTAGCGCCATTGTAAAAACTTTATGTTGTCTAGATTTGATAAACTATGGCTTTTTGTTTGCTTATTATATTGAGAGTTGCTTTAAATAATGTTTCTTGATACTGATAATTAACCACTGTGACATTGAGAGAACTAAATGGATAAGATTTATGTAGCTTTGGACTGTACACAACATACCAAGTCACAAAGTATGGAAGCCCGTTATGTTCTTATTGTCACTACTTTGACTAAAGTGTAAGTTTGAACTGTAATAAATATTTTCGGCACTCGCAGGACGTTGATTTCGGAAGGAACAACGTGGCTTTGCCACCTGTGTTTCTTTACTGGAAATATTGCTGTTGCAGCTATTTTCAGAGGGAGTCCTTATATGATGTCCTGTACATCCAGTGGCTTGTGTATGAGCTGCCTCATTCCCTCATATATATATCCGGTGTTACATTTGGGCGCCTGTCCGAGATTTGGGAATGAATAAGTGCAGTGATGTCTGTCTTGGTACAACGCTAAACAGTCAACTAAGTGCTCTGCTATTACGTACATTGACCAATTGAGTACAGAGTTCAAATGACCTAACTCCATATCTACTCATTAAATTGATGTTTAATACTATAGTCACTTATCTATGCGATGTGGGTCAGTTTTTAGGCTCAAAGAAACTGGAGTTCGCCAGCGTAAACCACCTGTCTTTGACACTTACCAGTGTATAGATATGCACAGCACATCGCATAAAGACAAGTAGTCTCCAACGAGCGTTAGGCTGCACGTAAGGCAACATGCAATTCAGTTTTTTATCGTCACCAAGGACTTACGAAGAGCAAAAGCGAAAATCTACAACTGGAAAACATCACTTTTACGTTATAGTAAGGCCTCTGTGTTTGTCTTTAAAATATCTTTTATATTTATTGCTTTAAATAGATGCACGGATCAAACGCTGTACGGACCTGTTGCCAACAAAAATGAACTTTGACGGAAGTATCCATATAGAAAACGTGAGTACTGTGAGGAAAACTCATTCAGTTTTACAAAAGACAAACAGAATACAGACTTTTTAACTGTTATTCCCTTCTCAAAGATCTGTATACCTAGATCAGTTTCTCCTGGCACCAAACAATCCATCAAAACATGCTTGATTTTCCACAAGTATATCAAGAGTAATATCTGAATGATATCTCTTTGCAGGGCAAACCCTGCGGACAAAACAGATACCAGCAGCTGGTACTCGGCCCTGTGTCGGTTACATTCCACGCCATTCGAGCTGTCATTGTGACATACTTTAAAGCCCTGGGATTATCTCAAAAAGATTTAAAGTTCACCAGCAATATACGCGACGATGGAACACCTGAGTTTCTAGGCATATGCTCTAATGACATCTGGTTCGCGGTGGTTCTGGTAAGGAACGAGGGCATCAACGTGCAGATACAGCGCGTGGGACCAGCACGTGTTCTGATTAGGGAGGTGGCCTGTCAGACCTACCACGTGACTTACAGGGGGCTTTGTGCTCAGGGATGAGGGTACAAGCCTTCTGTATGGCTCTGGGTAGCAAAGATAAGTCGCAGGCTAGTCGTGATGAAGGGTACATCACCTCATTGCCAATTTATCCAAAATTATTGTCCAGTTTGATATATCCTATTTCTCTGCGTCAGCCCTTCAAACTGATCAAAGGCTAGGTATACAAGCTTGCCTATTTGTGTAAATTCAAAACTAAAACCAGTAGTTGTTGTAATAACTTGTATTAAACATTTCGTGTTTTGTTTCGATCATTTTGGTAACTGGTTATTTGCTCTCTCAACCATTCTCTGACGAGCTTGTCTAGCGGGTTCCCGACCTCAGCATATAATTGCGGCTACCTGATGTCATTTGTGATCAGACCTCGGAATCCAGACCTAGAATGATACTTTCGCTGCACATTTGGGGCCACAAGAACCCGCCTACATGTCTTCTCTTTTGATCCGAACATGTACCATTGCCTAATTAAACATAATATTTTTCAGTGAAAAAAGTACGTAAATGTGTATTTCGAGTTGAGTGAAAGCCAAAAAACAGAATAGTAATATGTCGATGGGTTTGCGTTACTCTTGTTGAAGACAAACTATTGGACCTTAATTGCTCTGATGCCGTGTAGTTGTTTGCTGGAATCCGGGCCTGGCTGTTTCGAGAGCGGCTTTAGCCCGACAGAGTTAGATTTGTTCAGTAACGGGAAAAGGTCAGTGGTGTACACCGGGTGCTCGGGTTTCCCCACCCACAAACCTGACTGCTCAAATAAGTAACTGATTCTTGAGTGTGGCGATCATCCACACTGGGTACAGTAGCGCATATTAATTGACTGATACGTGTTAGAACGCAATAGTACCCTTTAGCCCCAGAGGATTGACTTTAGTACCAACTTGATCAATCACTCTGACGCCCACCTGTGGTACGTGTACGTTTCCAACGCACAAAACTGGAACGTTATACAGTTTGGGCAGACCAATTATGCTAAATATATGTATGATTGCTGATCCTGCTAAGTAGAAAAGTGTACAGAATATTTTGTTTGTGTTCAAGAATTAGTCTAAATGGAATCAAAACTATCATTTAATACAATTTAATTCCGCGTCAAGTCAAAACGGGTGAAATTAAATCTACATGTCCATTAGAAAATGACTCATGGAATTAGTGAATAACTGTGCCTAGGTTGATGAATGCTCAATGGAGTTTGCAGAAACCGGTTTGAAAACGATAAAATGAGGTTGTACCAAAAAGAGATTGTTTTGTCGGAAGCTTGACGTATATTTAACTGTTTGTATTTCTGGTGTTTGACATTTAACTGTTTGTATTTCCGCTGCTGAACCCTTACTTGTGATATGTGACGTGTAGAAATGGAACATCATAACAAATGGAACGTCATCCTTCTGTCAAGTTTTGCCAGGATGACGACTCGAAAAAGTTATTGGGACTTTGTTGGATTTCTCCTTCATGTGATACAGGAAGTTGATCTTTAATCACAGTGTTCTAATCACAGATTTTCCTTCACTGTTGTAAAATGTAAGAAAATAGCTCTGGGAAATAAAATCGCAGCGGTCAGTTTACCTTAACAGAATCGCATAAAGTTAAATGCAGCGATAGGCATGTGTTAATCATCACTGGTCTGGAATTACTCTCAATTTTGTGTTGTTATCACATTAAAAAAAAAAAATTTCAAGCCGGAAACAATGCAGGCGAACCAGGCCTCGGGGAAGTTTCGTTCACATCAGAAGCATTGTTAAATACAGCAATTAAAAAAAGAAAAGACTATAAACAGCATGTGGAGTAAAAACAATAAGTCAACAACCGTAGATATCTATTAATTATCCATGGTCTCGAAAAAAATCAAAATACTGTACATTTATCACGTTTAGTTATACCTTCACTTGAAAGTAATTGGAAGGGGCCAGACTTCGGGGAAGTCGTCTGATTTGTGGAATTGCAGGAAGACAAAACAATAGACTATAAACAGAATGTGGAATAAATCCAGAAATCAACAATCCTAGATACGTATTATTTTGTCACTGGTTTAGAATTTCTCAAAATGTTGTGTTTTGCTTTTACATTTCATAAAACAATGCAAAGATATGTAGAGCAAAACCATAAGTCGACATTCCGGACAATGTGTCAGTCTTGGAGATCAGACGGGTGTGTCCCATTGGTCTGTATGGTGAACTGATAAAACTACAGCTTCAGTTTGTAAGTCGTAGGCCCATTTACTTCACGACACGAACACAAAAGGCCGTTCCGAACACAATAGTCCACAACCCACACCTCACGAACACCAAGCTCCTCGCGGCCGGCTGCCCGAGTATGCGAAAGCCAATGGTTCAACAAGTCCCAGCCCTAGTTTCGTATTTCTATCATGTCAATCCATGACACTTGGAATTCGAAGTATTATGTAAGTACTAAAGTCGAGATGATATTCTTATTCCTGGTATATTAACTTTTCGTGAATTAGTAAAAATAACTGAAAACAGAAGAAAGCATTTTTATTCTTGTAGTTCCGCACGTTACGTTGGTGCGTTTCATACCATGTCATAAGTCATGTATATGCTACTAAGCCCGAAATGTCAAATGACCTCACACCCCTTTTTAATTTCCATGAGCAACAATGTTAACATTTAGTGCTATGTCTCAGTCTCAAACATTCTACAGCCAATAAGCTTTGGTGCATACCTGGCCCAGCCGGTGAGAAAGCAGCCATAAAAGTCTTAGATTGACCGTCAAAGCCTGGACCAGCAGCTGGAAGGGGTGCGTAGCAACGCCATTGCGACGTCACTCGTAGCCTCATCACCATATGTCTCTTTGTGTCCTTTCGCCCAGAATTTCAAAATTTCATCACTAAAACTCATACCTGCCCAAAGCTGTGAGACAATTCCCATCATTGGGATGCAAAATTGCACAGAATTACCGTCGTAATTTTCTCCCGAGAAACGGAAGTGCTAATAGGGTACTGATTCCCAGTGTGTCAGACGGGGAAAAGGGGCCTGAGTGTAAGAATCAGCCTAGAGTTTGTTACGAACACCGAAACCCACTTTCTGCTGACATCGGCGTTCTAACCGTTATTATCAATATGGAACTCTAACCATCGCAACACCTGATCTGAAGCGCATTGCCATTAATCTTGTTTCGTGTGTTTAGTCGATGACATTTCTGGTCAACCGTAAACTTTCTGATAACCGAAGACGTCGCCGGATCATAATGTCATACGCCAACTATCAATCTGATAAAATTTACCACCACAATAAAAAAAAAGCGTAGATGAGGAAAAATTAGAGAATGCTGTCAACTCTGTATCTGCTGAACCTGTCCATTGATTGTCATGACTAGCGAGTTTCAAGGGACGAGTTGTGAAATTCATTCACTTGTTGTTGCAGATCATAGTTAAGAGATTTCCTGACGGGGTAAGCCCTCGACAATCCGCCACCTACATATGAACTGTTGCATGTTGCACAAAAGAAAAGAGAAACATCCTAACGAACGTATAAGACTGCGCAAATGATTCCCACAGTTCCACGAAGCGTGAGAATAGAGGAATTGTACCAGATTTCCCCGCATGTTTACCTTTAACGTGGCTATGTCAGAGATTTTTGGCAAAAAATTCATATTCGTAAGCTAAATCAGATTTCCTCTGTTTACCAATAGATAAAATTGCATTGTATCAGACTCCTATCAATACTATTTGTGCTGTTAAAATGAAACTTTACTAGCCATTTTAAACAGTGACCCATACACAGACAAGGCTGACATTTTGTGAAAGGTAATTATATAGCAAGGCACATAGAGACCATTTTGATGGATGCATCATTTTCTTTTTAAACGACTGTTGATGACCGTTGTGTGCTAGCAGAACCTTCAGAAGGTGCCCAGTGGCCGTGCGTGCGGGGACAGACCGACCACTGTTGTGTTGAGATGAATCACAGAATTCCATGGTTTGCCCACCTGTACCTGTTATACCCGCTGGGAACACACTTATCATTGGTGGGGCTCAGAGTGATTGATCAGGTTAGTACAGTGAGAGATTACCACTGGGCAAATCCTTCAGTACAGAAATAAATTGACTTATGATTACATGAGACCACAACTGTCGGATACATTGTTTGACTAAATGGCTACATTAATTATTTTGGACACGTACACGTGTGTGCTTGGTTTGGTCAATAAATGATCCATGGTGTTAATATGCAGGGTGTTTTGAAAAGACTTTGCAAAGATGGAATTTAATGCAGCACATTTTAAGCGCAGTTGTCAATCGGAGAAATATTTTTCTTGCCTCTATATGAAATGCTTCCAGCATGTGGTAGGGCTGTCAAGGCGCCATCTGTACTGGTTGCATCGCTAGGAACACTCCAGATGTATATCAGCGGTGGGTGCATTACAAAACTAGCTCATAGCTTATGTCATAGATTTAAAAGTTGTATTTAGTCAATCTATTCTGCCATCATGCACAAAATTAGGACTCTGTAAATTTAAAACACTAATAATTTATTTGTAGGTTGAACTCATTTGACAGCGTGTTGCCTTCCTGAGCGAGAGTAGAGCATTAGCCCAACTTCACTTAACGGTCCTACGCAAGATATTTAAACTCAGCAAGTGATGATAAGCGGGTTATGTTTCATGGCATTTTCGGCCATGTTCTTAATATTTATCAGTTGACGATAACTTCACATTTAACATTTAATTTCAGCCACCTAAGAATAAAGTAACTAAAAATAGAAGGAATACAAATTATGTGGCGACGTACACATTAGTCAGGATCATACAAACTGAGTTAATGATTTACTTTGCCTTCATAGTAACAACATAGTAACAAGCGATTTGGTTACAACCGTTTCAGAATAATATGCAGAGCAATAGGCGAAGTGTTTGCATTAATATAATATGCAGAGTGTTAGGTTTACTATTATGATTAACGTGTACGGGAAAATTCAGTATTCCCGCATCGATGGACACCTGAGGGAAATATAGACATACATCTCGTCAATCACCATCACGTCAGCATCAAAGGATGACAATTTTTGGTAAAACTGTACGATAAAAAAACCCCAGAAAACAGCCATTACCCTTGAACAGCAAAGCCCTCCACATTCGCAACGGTGTTCAATAAGACAAACACATTTGGAAATACATTTGTTTTTTTACGTTGGCTATTTATCACTAATATTGGAAAATCTCTCATTGAGAACTATGAAAGAAATTAGACTATTATTCTTTATTTCGTTTTGAATAAATAGCATCAGATCATTGTTATCCGTATTAAATCCCACAGCGTTATTCTTCCACGAGTGGTAGATGCGCGGGGAAACATTAGCTGTTCTCTAATAGATTCATACTCTCGCTAAGCTGAAGGTGGGGCGCATGGGTACAAGAGTCTGTGAAACTAGGGAAACCTCTTCAAGCTAAAGAGTAACGAAATGTCCACACGTATAGCTGAGATCATGTGACTCGGTCACCAAACTGGTTTACTGCATTTGATGACCAATCATTGATTTCAAAATACTAATATTTATAATAATATTTCAAAAAGGACATGATTTGATATTTGTCAATAAATCTTGCATAGTTTTGTCCGGAAGCGTTCTCAAATCTGAGATTGGCGTTTAACAGCCATACCCTATTTCTAGCGACACCGTACCAACGGCTAACATATAACGCTAGGAAATTTATCGTTGTCCATTACAATAAGGTAGAATGCGATTCATTTCGAAGTGCTGTGTTTTGGACAAGTTTGGTGGAAACACGGCAAAGGTATGGAAATATCCTGACAGGAGAGGAGCATTGAAGAAGAGATGAGACTTGCTGTGTCAACACAGCTGCTATCATAACTTAGCACTATCATTGCACCTGCAGAGCTTTATAATCTGGTTAACAGGCCTATCAATCGTGCTTCTGGACAAAAGGTGAGACGACAGAGATGCCTGAGGTGTTTCGTCCTTAAGATTGATGTTAGCTCCCACTGCATAGCATAGAGCACGAACAAATTCATGGACCTTGTGAAGAGGCATAAAGAGTTCAAAGAGACGGAGTTTGTTAGATGAATGGGCTTTAATGTTTTCAGTATATAATATGGTGACTTTCATGTAGATTTACAAAAGCCCATTAATGTCTATATGCAGATTATCAATTGCCTAGGGCCTAAAACCCAAAGACTGGGTTTCACGCCCTGGTGGTTTCTTTCAGGAATCGTAATTGATTTATCGACAGTCCTATTTTGACATCAACATGCTCAGTTCTAGACACACAGACACATAGCTTCACTGTTCATCCCAATCTTTCCTCGACATAAGTTGAATTATATCAATAGTATTTTATAACGGGTATTAATGACAATTTGCTTTCAAATAATAGCCTCACGTCGGGACGAGATACTGGTAATCTGTGCTGGATAATAGAAAGAAAAAAGAAAAAATGTCAAAAAGGCGCGGATAAAATTCTTTAACTCAGTGGGAAAGATTTTTAACATCACACTAATATTTTAGAAAGGTATGTTTTTCACTTCTTCAGAGAGAAATTAATAACTTCCATAGTGCTTGAAGCTTAAACCTTTCAGCAATACAATACAAAAAACGGAAATTGAATTAAAATCTAACGTCTATAGGGGGAGGTCTTTTAGTCGACCTATTCTCGTATGAATAATATTATATGCGCAAACTAGTAAGGAGTAATCCTCACCAGGCCCGATCTTTCTCATGCACTAAGCGGTATATTGATGATCTGCTGGCGTTAAACAATTCGTACATAGCAAAGGCTGTGAAAGATATTTATCCACTTTCGCTGGATTTAAAAGAAACCACAGACTCACCAAGAGGTACCTGTTATCTACAAGATCAAAACGGTTTCCTCTCTCGCAGACTTTACGACAAGAGGGATAGTTTCGATTCTCAGTTATCTTGGACAGCAATATACCCAAGCGTTCTGCACATGGTGTGTATATATCTCGCCTTGTAACTTTTGTCACAGCCTCCGTGCTGTGTGACGATTTCAATTAGCGTCACAAGTCATTACTGCAAAAACTATCATTCCATCACACGTCTTCACTCGAAGTTTCCTAAGTTTTACAATAAGTATAATTCTCTTGCAAAAAATATGAAAAGGGCGTGCAGAATCTCTGGCGCTCTGCTTCTTGACTGTGTCTAATTCCACTTAACTAGGGGCTAGGGGCTGTGTTCATGGTGCTGAATTGGATCGTCATGTTGGATATATGAATAGTTGCAACAAAAGCGGAACTGAGATACATATTTTGTTATCGACATCTGATAATCTGGCATGGTACACGGTTTGAATACTGATTTCACTCTGTCACCTAGAACATACCTTGCGTCGTTCCTACATCGCTAAAAACTGGTGATGGCTACTCCTTGTATGGTTTCGTCCTATGTTCGTACTTAATATACTTTCTTAGTTCCTCGGTGGTTTGTGTTAAACGTCGTTTTTGAGAATTCGCCTTGCGATTATTGACCTGGAACGTCTTAATTGGTTGACAGCTGCTATACGAATGTCTGTTTCGAGGTATAGACTAGTAAAGTTAGTGAAAGCTCGAATGATGACCCTTACCGCAATGACTAGGCCAGGATGCTTACCTTGTTTCTATCCCATTATCTGAGCAGTCATTGATCTTTAGGGATGGTTACACTTCGATGACGACAGAGAGCTCTCACCCGCCGAACTTAAGCATTTCCTCAGAATATGGGCAAATCTCAACTAATCTGCAAAAGATTGGTAATGACCACTTTTTTAATTTTTCCAAGAGCCCAAAGACTAAAAATTATAATCTGAATCCCTTTATTGTTCAAATTACCAAAACGGTGGCTGGAAACATCTTCAAGCAAAGGTTGAAATAATTACCTTCTAGAGATGATTATCTGCACATAATACTGATTGTGAGACACGCTTGTTTTTGTAAAACAAAGTCTATGTGTCTATCTCTAGCTTTGTCCATGCCCCCAACTATCTTACAGCAGCTAGGGACGATGTAGAACAAACTACGCGAGGTACTGAAGCGTTACGCATGTCAGTAAGCATGACAACATCCATTCCTCCACGAGAGGGAGAGACTTTACTTCGGATTTGTCATGCCGCTTATGTGTAACTTCCTCGCTTGGCGTTCAGCATGAAGGGGATAGTGCAACGACTGGTTCACCCGTATCAGTATAATGGCTCGGACGGGGCGAATTACTTACCTTCGGTAAGTCGTCTCAGTGAAGCAGCACTAGATAAAAAGGCGGTGGAAATCCGTCCTGCAACGAGGAGGCACATTACACACAGTACGACGTTAAACCCCAAGCACCCACTCACTCACTCGATCATACCGCTTATGGAGTGAGTGAGTGAGTGCTTGGGGTTTAACGTCGTACTCAACAATTTTTCAGTCATATGACGACGAAGGAATCATTAGGGTGCATGCACGTGTAATGTGCCTCCTTGTTGCAGGACGGATTTCCACCGGTCTTTTATTTAGTGCTGCATCACTGAGACGACTTACCGAAGGCAAGTAAGCCGCCCCGCCCGAGCCATTATACTGATACGGGTCAACCAGTCGTTGCACTATCCCCGAGATGTGCATATCCTCTGTCTTCTATAAACATGAGAATTTAAACGCGTTAAATTTGTAAGTTAAAAGCCAATAACAGTTTGGAGAAAATTCCTGTATTACATATCTCCAGAATTCTTTGTTATTTTTATTCCTCATTGCGGAAGACTGGGGAGGTGAAGGAGATTGGGTCTTACTGTGCACAAAACTTGCCTGGTTGCATATTTGACAACTCACTGATAGCTGGCTTTTAAGAATAGAGAGAGCGGAAAATGTTACTGTCATGAATAAAGAGTTTGAAAATTACTTGTATTGTCTTTTTTCCAGTCAATGCTTGAAGTTAAGCGTTAGCGTTAACAGCATTTCAGTTATATTACGATGAAGTCGATTTTTGGTATGGTGGGCATCTGTTACTTCCTCAATTGAGGCAATAGCAGCTCCAAAATTCTTTAGTTGACCGGTGACTCAATGGACAAAGGATCCAGGATATTCTGGCCCCAAAACGGATGACCTATCCGTAAAGCTACCGTTGCCGGGTTATTTCTCCGAAATCCCAATGGGTCATATATGACCCAAAATAAGAAACAAGGTCAAAAGGTCATTATCTGAAAAAATGGAACTGATACCATATAATGATCCTAAACCAAAGCCCAAACAAGTTGGAACGTATTTTTCCTGCTTCCCGAAATATGTCCGGGTTCTAGAGGGCTAATACCGCTTATGGAATATTGCTGTATAATGTACAATCTGCCATTGGCTGGCGATTTTTAGGTTACATCTAGATGGCATCTGTGACCTCTGACCCTGCCTTTAGAAAAGTGATTGAGGTTGCGCTCAACTCGAGCCGTTGTAAAGGCTATATTGGGAAACTTTGTCATATACGTTTGGAGAAGAAACCCATATGTTAACAGTATATAAATATTTGTTTTTAATCCTACGCCATAAAACATGGCAAAAAATGTTTAATGTGTGTGCTGAAGAATGTAAAAAGTCTATGATAGGAGACAAAATAGGAGCGTCCATTCTAGTCTTTTTCATTTTTAAATCTGACTACTAAAAATATGGGACGTGCAATTCAAATTGAATTACTGACCGTGTTGTTTTTAAAGCATTAGGATCGCGAATGGAAATTGGGGAGTGGGCGATAATTCATCCATTTTAATCTTGCATTTTGACCCAAAGACGTGATACAATTAAGCATTGCGCTGTGGTGGCTCGTGTCAGCACTTTAACCGCCATAGGTCCGTTTTACTAAACATCCGCAGACAGCCTGTGGCGTAACGTCCGTCACAACATGTAACGATACCTAGCCTTCATAAATGCGTTTGACACAGCATTACGATGACGTCATAGGACTGGTCCCTCAGCAGTAATGAAACTGACAACCCTGGCATTGATACATCACAGCTTGGAGATAAGCCACATGTGGTATTTTATAGCCTGAAGCGTAAAGGAAACTCGCCAATCAGAAGAGTTATGTTAAGACCATAGTCAAGCTGTTATCGGGCTTTATTTATACTCTCAGTTTTCATTTATTCTGGGGGGAAAATGTAGCCAAATTGCGCTTTCCTGGAACCGTAATTTTAGATGTCTCCTTGGAAAATTAATTCTTCGTGCACATGTAAAATATAACTGAACATTGCACAAAAACAGGTATATGTGGTGATTGTTGTGGGTTTGAATGTTGTCATCTTGTGTGTTTTGCAAAGAGTTATCAAAGGCAACTAACCATAAATCTCGTGTGTCGTATGGAAAAGCGACAAGTAATAGATGCATGTGAATCAGGCTGACGTTTTTGTTCGCACGATGAAGCCACTTTCTGGCTGACACAGACGTGCTATAGTCGTCATTATCAGTATGAAACTCTAGCCATAAGGACACCTGATCTGAGGCACATTGCCATCAATCTTGTTTCATGTGTTTAGTCGACGGCACTTTTGGTCAGCCATAAACTTTTTGGTAACACAAGCCGTCGTCGCCTCATAATGTCAAATGCTAGCTATCAATCTGATAACATTTATCACCGCAGTAAGAGCTAGAACCCTGCTTAACTAGATTATGATGTTACCAGCTACAGCTACGTGAGCACAAGGCAGTATGTGTGACTGATTACCAGATGGACGGGGACGCGCAAATTTACATACCTCAAGTCAGGGTTTTTTTTTTAGAAATATTAAGAGTATGTATTTTGAGGTTATATTCAAGCCAACACGTATGGTTAATCCGTCATAATAATAACTGGTGTATGACAGCCTCCCGTTTAAATAATTGCCATAACCAACGATTTACAAAATGCAAACTTTAATGGATTGATTTTGCAGTTGGAGTAAACCATCGAACACTCTCGTTGGCAGGTATGCACAGAGCGTTCAGAAATCTCTGGCGATCTGCATTGTGATTAACCACACAGACGGCGCTGTTATCCCTATGTACATATCTATCACGTACACGGTATTAACAACATAGATGGCGCTGTTTGCCCAGTGTAACCGTCTATCTTGTAGACAGCTTTTATATAGACCAGCATGTCACGTGTAACATCATAAATGGCGCCTCTTGTAGTATGAGATCTTTACATGTTAACGGGAAAGACGTAATCGTCCGTTACTTTTGAATCACAATCGGATCGGTTAAGATCTTTAACGCTCGTCATTTTTGAACTGTATCTAATGCCGCTTAACCTGGGTCTAGGGACGGTAAAGGCAGCCATGCTCATTACATCTGCACGATGCCTTTATGAACAGTAGCAATCAATGCGCGACTGAGATACTTGTTTAATTGTTATTTTGACCTGGAACTCATTCACGGACTACAAATTTGAACTTTGATATGGAATTCATGCCTGGAATATCCACTGTCTGCCCGGCATCATTGATAACTGATGACCGTTTCTCTCTTGTGTGTTACTGGCTTTATTTCTTATTTGTATAATTTCTTACATAGCTTTGTCTTCGGGAGTTAGTGTTAAACGTTGTTGTGGAAATGGATCTTGCGATTATCGACTTGGAACGCCCTTTACGGACTACGAATTGTATATGAATGTTGGACATGACGCTTATATTTCATAAGATGTTGAAAAACGGTGCCAGACATAATTTGCACGCCAATGTTGGTGGAAGACAATTCGTCTGTAATGAACATAACACTGCGCAGCCTACCATGTGAATCCTGTAGACTGTTTACTGTTACCACTGTCACATGATAGAACAGATGTACACAACATAGGGATTCTGTCTCGTTTTGTATTAGGCGCAAGCCTGGAATATCGTCAGAAAAATAACGCCAGGGCAACCCTGATATTATTGTCTCGGTCACTTTGCCTATCGAGTCATGTGGTATTTATGTTAGAGGCATTCTAACTGGTCTAATTTTATTCTGCCTGATATAGTTATGATTATGTGTCGTTCGAGTCTTATGGGTCAGCATTCAGTCTTAACAGCACTAGCCTGAGTGCGTGACACTGTGAAATTGGGAAAACGTTCGAAGCTAAATCACAAGGAAATGTTCACCGTTGTAGCACAAATAAGAGGACAGGTGTGTTACAAATGACGATCCTTGACTTGTAGGTTACAGTTAGCGCCTTTGGTGTCAATGTCAAAGCTAGATGATCACCTAGTTGACGGTCTCGACTGGGTGATCACTTCTGCGACTTCTGTGACAAAAGACGACCTCGGCTGGGTGATTATCTGGCTTCGACACCGAAACCAAAGGCGCTAGTTAACTTACACAATGATTTTATTGTTTGGCAGGGGTCATTTGTTTTATGAAATCGCCGTTTTAGAGACTAAACTCGGACGAATTTTTCTAAATATTAAAATTCACCTTAGGTAATACGTATATGACGACATGTATAGGCTTGTAAAACTATGTATTTCACTGATACATTAGCAATATTGATGTGGTCTTATATGAAGCTCTTAAGATGTTATCCATTATACACACAGTGCCGTGACAAGGTACATAGGTTTACCACATACGTTTACTTCGTATTATCGTTTATATTCGCATTAAACAATTTAGGAAGTTTTTTGAACAGAGTTTAAACGTACCCAAAAAGTTAACTTATGTTTGCCTGAAATACTGCTGCAAATGTTTTTAACTTATTTCACCATTTATTGTGTGTCCTCGCAAAGTTAAACGTTACGTTTCAACTGCATCACAGGTTCAACGTAGCTACTTTTATTTTTTATATGGTATTCAAACTCTTTTTAATGGTATTTGATATTTAAATTTTTTTCTCCTTTAACACTGAAATTTGATGACTGCAGATCATATTTTGTAGGCTGGACTGGGATTCTAGACAGTTATACAAAAGAGTTTCGAACCATGAGCCAACCATACCACATTAAGGCGTAGCAAATCAAATTAAACTCTAAACCAATGGTTTTTAATTTTGATTTGACTTGTTTAAAATGTAAAATTTAGGCGGGAACCGTTTGATGGATTAAGGCGAGTCCCTATGAACAACCCATGGCCTAACGGCGGGGTAGCATACCGATGTGACATCTGGGACATTCACGTTCAAATCTAAGAGTTTTTCGCATCCTTCCATCAGATTCCATTGATGCCAAAAACATTTCAGTTAATAAAATATTCAAACGTCTGTTTCAAAACACGACTTGAGAATGTCCCGAGACAATTTGCTGTGTTTGAGGTCTGACAAACACGTATACTGATCATAACCAAATGTTGTTTATGACATCCCAGTAACGGAAATATATGACTGTTCAATGTCAAACAAACATTTCCCCCAAGGGCTTAGCTTTGACTTCAACGTGGGTTGCTTTAATGCTTCCTCGTCGAGAGCGTTATGTCTTACGATGTAAAAACGCTGGGTGATGTAGAAGTGATACCGGTCCCCATTGGGACGCAAAGGGATCCAAACATTAAGGGTTCAACAAGGCAATCTCCCTTTGGTCATATAAAACTCTGTCTGATGGTTTTTGAACAGGACATCTTCGGTGTTCTACAGTTGTTGGAGTGGTGGTTAACAAGTAGTCATTAATTCTGCATGTTTACACCCCTTCTGTCATTCTGCATGTATACACCCCTTCTGTTAATCTGCATATTTACACCCCTTCTGCCACTCTGCCTGTTTACACCCCTTCTGTCATTCTGCATATTTACACCCCTTTTGCCATTCTGTATGTTTACACCTTTTTTGTCAACCTGCATGGTCACACCTCTTCTGTCATTCTGCATGTTTACACCCCTTCTGTCGTTCTGCATGTTTACACACCTTCTGTCACTCTGCATGTTTACTCCTCTTCTGTCATTTTGCATGTTTACACCCCCTTTGTCATTCTGCATGTTAACACCCCTTCTGTCAATCTGCATATTTACACCCCTTCTGTCACTCTGCATGTTTACAACCCGTCTGTCAATCTGCATGTTTACACCTGTTCTGTCATTCTGCATTTTTACATCCCTTTCGCCATTCTGCATATTTACACCCCTTTTGAAATTCTGCATGTTTACACCCCTTCTGTCGTTCTACATTTTCACACCTTCTCTACCTTTCCGCATTTTACCCCATCTGAAGGAGACGACGTTAAACAAAAATCCTCTATCAGTACAGAAGACATTTCGTGTATCCGGAATGCCACATTGCACAATGAAGGAGGCGACATTAACAAAACTCCTCTGTCAAAACTGGAGACATTGCCTTTATCCGCAATGCCACATTGTACAATGAAGGAGGCGACATTAAAAAACTCCTCTGTCAAAACTGGAGACATTGCCTTTATCCGCAATGCCACATTGTACAATGAAGGAGGCGACAGTAAAAAACTCCTCTGTCAAAACTGGAGACATTGCCTTTATCCGCAATGCCACATTGTACAATGAAGGAGGCGACAGTAAAAAAACTCCTCTGTCAAAACTGGAGACATTGCCTTTATCCGCAATGCCACATTGTACAATGAAGGAGGCGACAGTAAAAAACTCCCCTGTCAAAACTGGAGACATTGCCTTTATCCACCATGCCACATTGTACAATGAAGGAGGCGACAGTAAAAAACTCCTCTGTCAAAACTGGAGACATTGCCTTTATCCGCAATGCCACATTGTTCAATGAAGGAGGCGACAGTAAAAAACTCCTCTGTCAGGACAGGAAACACTGCCTTTATCCGCAATGCCACATTGTACAATGAAGGAGGCGACAGTAAAAAAACTCCTTTGTCAAAACTGGAGACACTGCGTTTATCTATACACAGAAAGAGGATATTTTTTAGGATTTTACTTCATACTGGAGAATTTCTGTAAAATATAATAGCATGGCAACGCTAGATGAGATCGCAAACTGAATTGTTACTGGTTAGAATTTATGAATTTTGAGAATTAGAATGAAGAATTCCTGCACAGAAAATTTAAGTTTAAGTCCCTTTTTGGCTGTTTCGACAATGTGAACAACCCACAGCATAAATTACGGGGTGTTAAAGATGGAGGACGCGATGGGCTCAGCTATTTATGCCAGCTTTGCCGTTTTCAGGCTTTACGTGCATGGCGAGGAAAAATCGCAAAATTATGCAGCAGGCACCACCAGCTCTTTTCAGCCTTTAGTGTCATTTTTTCCTTCCTCTTTAAGGCTGACAATATGGAACGAAAACCGTAGTACATGTAACAGAGCTAAACAATAGACCTTTGGTAAGTCTTTGGCAAGAGCATTCAAATATGTGATGAACATATTTGCTGGCCATTTTTGTCAACGACAACATGTCTTTAACTAAGAGAAGAAACGGCTCAGTAAACCGTTAATTGTCACCAGGAACGAGAGAACAACGAGGCGAAGGAAAACCTGTGCGTGCACGCGTATCTTAGGTTTGTATTCGCTCACTTTATCCCTGCGCTACAGGCTGGTTCCGACGTTTGACTTAAATGTCACAGTCACTTCTATCATATAACAATGGTATCTCCTCGTAGCAGGTCCACTACTGTACCAACACGTAATCAAGATAAAGTAGCACTAATAAGTTTTTCCTCTCATTCTCAGGACTAAGCGACGGTGTGTGCATGGCAAGGCGGTGAAGGAAATCTATCCGCCTTCACTAGATTTAAAGGAGACAACAGATAGCCCTGAATGTACATCTTATTTGGATCTATATTTGTACAAAGACGAACAAGGTCTCCTTTCACGCCGCCTTTACTACACAAGGGATAATTTCAGTTTTGATATTGTAAATTATCCTTATGTAGAAAGCAATATACGAAAGGGTCCTGCATATGGCGTATACATATCTCGCCTTGTAGCATTTGTCAGATATTGCGTTAATTGTGATGACTTTATTCTGCGTCACAAGTTGCTGGTTAAAAAACTAGTTTGTCAAGGATACTCCTTGACGCCTTCATTCTAAGTTTCTCAAATTTTACGATGAGTATAACACTCGTTGGCAGGTATGCACAGAGCGTTCAGAAATCTGTGGTGATCTGCATTGTGATCAACCACATAGACGGCGCTGTTATCACTATGTACATATCTATCAAGTACATGTTATTTAACAACATAGATGGCGCTGTTTGTCCAGTGAACCGTCTACCTTGTATGTCAGGTGTAACATCATAGATGGCGCCTCTTGAAGCATGAGATCTTTACATATTAACAGGAAAGACGTAATCGTCCGTTACTTTTGAATAACAATCGGATCGGTTAGTGTCTTTAACAGTTGTCATTTTCAAACTGTATCTAATACCGCTTAACCTGGGACTAGGGACCGTAAAGGTAGCCACGCTCATTACATCTGCATGATGCCTTTATGAACGGTTGCAATCAATGCGCGACTGAAATACTTGTTTAATTGTTATTTGACATGGAACTCATTCACGGACTACGAATTTGAACTTTGATATGGAATTCATGCCTGGAATATCCACTGTCTGCCCAACATCATTGATAACTGATGACCGCTTCTCTCGTGTGTTACTGGCTTTATTTCTTATTTGTATAATTTCTTACATGCCTTTGCCTTTGGGAGTTAGTGTTAAACGTTGTTTTGGAAATGGATCTTGCGATTATCGACTTGGAACGCCCTTTACGGACTACGAATGGTATATGAATGGTGGACTTGACGCTTATATTTAGGTTGTGCTCATGGCCTCTCGCTTAACATTAGATTGTTTCTTTTTAACCTGCGACTAATTGACGTTTTTGTCATTATTGCTGTTATTAAACCCTGAGGTGATTGACAAGAGGCCGTATTTCACTGCTAATACACTGCCGTGACTGCTCTGATATTTCTCTCTGCTGTGCATCTTAATTATATTACACGCTTTAATTTCTTTCCCACTTAATGTCCAAACTTGTCATTCTGGTATAGTTTATACATCAACACTGTCGATCTACCTCTGGTCAACACGTTGCGTTGAGCTAACCACAGCCTTTGGTTCCATGCAGCCAAGAAATGGATATTCTTTTCTTCCTCACATGTAGGGGCACTAACCACTGCATAATCGCCATGTAATGTGACCAGCACCTCTGGGTTGACAATATAAATCATCACGACAAACACACTAAATCTTGAGCATTTTTCGCGTGCCGCAAACAGATAACTCCTGCTTATAATGATTAGATCCG
The DNA here is from genome assembly GCF_032854445.1 of Liolophura sinensis. Taxonomy (NCBI): domain Eukaryota; kingdom Metazoa; phylum Mollusca; class Polyplacophora; order Chitonida; family Chitonidae; genus Liolophura; species Liolophura sinensis. Next base: position 244,490 of record NC_088297.1, on the reverse strand, counting down.
TCTGGCCCCGTATTGGGAAGATAAAAACCAGCTCATTACTGCAAGGACAACGTAATCTATAATCTTTGCTTTCTTACTAACTCTTAGCAAATATAATGTTGTTTTACAAGCTAATTGTTTTACTGATTAAGTAACCCCTCAAGACTCAAATTTGCATTGTTTTCTCTTACAGCTTATTACTAAGAACACAGCATTTGAATATTTCCTGACCAATGACCAATAAATTGTTATTAACATCACTTTATTCTTTCGTTTATTTCTGCTTTGGCCTTGTTAGGAGTAGGCTACTTTTATTTAAGCATTTACAAAAACCGTTAGAATACAAACCAAATTATAGAAAATTGGAACGAAATCCGATGGCATGTGACTAAATTTACTAACTATCGCACTCTCGCCGTTTTTCTGATTTTTATCCGCATACCGTTTTTTTTTAAATTTCACATCCCTGATTTAACAAGGCAAATTCATCAGTCAGAAATATCATGTAAATAGCGTAGATATGGTCGCCATGAACAGTATGCTACCTAAAGGAAAGAAAACTTCGAGTCTTGGAGTAAAATGGCACTCTGTTTAGTTATTTATATAATTGAAGTTTGACACAGTCAGAAAAATATTTCACTCTTGCAGCAGTGACCGGCATTTTGGTGGGAAGAAATCCACGACGATCTGCAGTTGCTTGCGATGTAGAACCAAGGTTCAGCTGAACTTTGACTTGCATCGATCATATTAGTGATAGGTCCCCAGGTCATCAAATACAACCGTGCAGTGCCAGGACGATAAGCAACAGGCCATGGTGGCCACAAATACAACCGTGCTGTGCCAGGACGATAAGCAACAGGCCATGGCGGCCACAAATACAATCGTGCAGTGCCAGAACGACAAGGAACAGGCCACAACGGCCCCGATACAACCGTGTTGTGCCAGAACGACAAGCAACAGGCCATGGTGGCCACAAATACAACGGTGCTGTGCCAGAACGACAAGCAACAGGCCATGGTGGCCACAAATACAATTGTGCAGTGCCAGGACGACAAGCAACAGGCCATGGCGGCCACAAATACAATCGTGCAGTGCCAGAACGACAAGCAACAGGCCATAGCGGCCCCAAAATACAACCGTGTTGTGCCAGAATGATAAACAACGGGCTATGGTGGCCACAAATACAATCGTGCTGTGCCAGGACGATACGCAACAGGCCATAGCGGCCCCAAATACAACCGTGTTGTGCCAGAACGACAAGCAACAGGCCATGGTGGCCACAAATACAATCGTGCTGTCCCAGAACGACAAGGAGCAGGCCATGGTGGCCACAAATACCAGCGTGTTGTGCCAGAGCGATACGCAACAGGCCATGGTGGCCACAAATGCAATCGTGCTGTGCCAGAACGACAAGCAACAGGCCATGGTGGCCCCAAATACAACCGTGTTGTGCCAGAACGACAAGCAACAGGCCATGGTGGCCACAAATACAATCGTGCTGTCCCAGAACGACAAGCAGCAGGCCATGGTGGCCACAAATACCAGCGTGTTTTGCCAGAGCGATACGCAACAGGCCATGGCGGCCACAAATACAATCGTGCAGTGCCAGAACGACAAGCAACAGGCCATAGCGGCCCCAAATACAACCGTGTTGTGCCAGAACGACAAGCAACAGGCCATGGTGGCCACAAATACAATCGTGCTGTCCCAGAACGACAAGCAGCAGGCCATGGTGGCCACAAATACCAGCGTGTTGTGCCAGAGCGATACGCAACAGGCCATGGTGGCCACAAATACAATCGTGCAGTGCCAGAACGACAAGCAGCAGGCCATGGTGGCCACAAATACCAGCGTGTTGTGCCAGAGCGATACGCAACAGGCCATGGTGGCCACAAATACAATCGTGCTGTGCCAGGACGATACGCAACAGGCCTTGGTGGCCACAAATACAATCGTGCTGTGCCAGACAAGCAACAGGCCTTGGCGGCCCCAAATACTAATTTTCTGTGCCATAACGATAAGCAACAGGTCATGGCGGCCCAAAATGTCATTTTAAGCAAAGAATTTATAGCTGGAAATTGGTTTCCGTTGATTCATCTGTCGAAATGCCTCATGTGTCACGCCAATATCAAATTAGAGCTATGTATGATGTAATAGGGGATGTGGGATGTAATGGGAAAGTTGAAGGATCTGCACAAAACAGAAAACGTTAACGTACACATATGGAAGAGTCCTTGTTATTAATGTAAAATTGTAGCCAGATCTGAGACACAATTGCCATATATTCTTAAAATTAAATCCTTGACATTTCCGCTCAACCGTTTGAAAATGCAATTCCTTATCGGATCATAAGGTTAAAATGTTAAATTCAGAATATTAAACTTCATCACGAAAAAGAAAAAAGCGCTAGCTTATGATTTATAATGGATACCAACGCATACCTGGTACATCATGCTATCTTTTTCAGCAAATGTTTTTGTCTAATGTCACCAAAAGTGCAAATATGAACACCCACATATAAACATCAACATAACATAAGAGAAAAGACCACTCACATTTAGCATATGCGGTTGTGTTCATTTAAAACTTTGGTGAATATTTATCGGAAATCAGCTGAAATGCCTGACGCGAGGCAAATCAGCAGTAAGCCAAGATTAAATGGAAAAAGTTCCGAAGACCTAATTTATAACCGAAGCAAAAATAAATTGCTGCTCTTTTAGGAGAACTTAGCGATATTCTGCCTGTATCTTGGCGAGATCTACGTGCTAATGCGAAGCGGTGTGGCTCTTGGAGAGAGCGAGGATAAAGAGACAACACCAGTTTGGGTAGGAAAACAAACATGCGCAATGGCAGCATGTATAATGTACAATTCTCATGACGAATTATGTCTCTCTCTCAAACACCTGGGACGATAATGACAGATTTATACAGAGCGATTCTACGTGGACAGACCAAATATGCACCAAATGGTGAACTGTAATACGATACGCCACCTGCTCTGCTACACATATCATTTGGTGTTCATATCCAAGAAACCAACACGCACATATGCTATCAGGGCTGGTGGAACCTCCATTTCCATAGGCACACAAAGCCTTGTGAATAAACCCGAATATAATATTATATAACAACAGAAAATACAGTGCTCACCTAGTCATCGTGGACATCAGAAAGCACCTCGACTTCAACACGCCGTTTCAATAACCTTTCTTCTCATACCCATAAACTGTCGGCATCCCTAATGAATTTTGTACTGGCTGTGATATTTGTTATTTAGAAAATGCTGAAATGAACGGCAAAAAATGTATTTGGGGACATGAATGCGCTTTGGGCCGAGACAGTGTGCTACTGTCTGAAGTAATCAGTGATACCGTCGTTGAATATTACACGGCCTGTGTGTAAATAAGCTGATTTTACGTCAGTGGTGGTCTGCAAATGATACAGACCTGTCCCAAAACACTTTGTGAATAACCCTTTGGCTACACGTAACTAAATCGTTATAAAAGATCTCGAAATGATTTCATAGGCAGTAGTTTGTTATCATATGTCACTTCCTGGAGTGAACCGGTAAAGGCTACGTCACAGCTTAGGCAATCTGACAGCCACGTGTTTGATTGGATAAAATTCTCAAGATGGCTGCCTTGACGCACACCATTCATTTGTGCAGTATTGTCATTTTGGTTTACATATTATTCGGTGAAATATCATTAATCTAACAAGGCATGAAACTTTTTAGAAAGCTTGGGTATCCTGATATCGATTGAAATATGTTTTAACCTGGTGCTGTCTTGTCCTCAAGAAGAATAATACTATATTGGTGTAGCGTTTGACAGTGTTTTTCGAGAAGCAAGCCAATCAGGACGTAGAAAACAACTATCCAGTTAAACGATCTAGTGAGACTGGAGAGGCCACTAGCGGTTGTAATATGGTCAACCTTCAACAATGGTTTGTCTGTCTACAGACGTTTTGAATTGTTTAAATTTCGCTTAAATTGTTCACTATCACTTATTTCTTTCTCCCTTTTGTTGCTATGGTAATGCCCCCCATTATGTAATGAGTGAGTGCTTGGGGTTTAACGCCGTACCTAACAATTTTTGAGTCATATGACGACGAAGGAATGCTTAGAGTACACGTAATGTGCCTCCTTGTTGCAGGACGGATTTCCGCCGCTCTTTTATCTTGTGCTGCTTCACTGAGACGCCTGACCGAAGGCAAGTAAGCCGACCCACCAGAGCCACTGTACTGATACGTGTCAGTCAGTAGTTGCACTGTACCCTTTATGCTGAGCGCCAAGCGAGGAAGCTGCAACTTCTCCTTTAACGTCTAAGGTATGACTCAACCCAGGATTGACCCTGGATCTACAGCCCCCGAAGCGGACGGCCTATCAAGTGTGCCATCGGAGCCGGTTCCCACCACATAATGACTCCTAGGGTCAAATTCCTCACGGACGTTCTGCACGATATCAAGGTATTAAGGTATATCGATTATTAATTTACCGATATCAAAATTGCCACCATATATGGGTATCCATACACCAATTTTATCGTTATCGATAAGGATAGGTGGTTGACCTCAATCGATAATGTTCAATCAAATGTTCATTTAGCACCTCACAGTTTTGCCTGTGAAGAGACACACATACATAGATATCTGTAGCGGTTGGGATTTATTTTGTGAGAACGTTGTTGCATTGTATTGTAATTTATTTTGTGGGAACGTTGCTGCACTGTGTTGTGATTTATTTTGTGAAAACGTTGCTGCATGGTGTTGTGATTTATTTTGTGAGAAGGTTGTTGCATTGTGTTGTAAGTTATTTTGTGAGAACGTTGCTGCACTGTGTTGTGATTTGTGTTTTGAGAAATTTGCTGAACTGTTTTGATTTATTTTGTGAGAACGTTGCTGAATTGTGAAGTGATTTGTTTTGTGAGAACGTTGCTGCATTGTGATGTGATTTGTTTTGTGAGAACGTTGCTGCACTGTGATTTGTTTTGTGAGAACGTTGCTGCACTGTGATGTGATTTATTTTGTGAGAACGTTGCTGCATTGCACTGTGATTTGTTTTGTGAGAACGTTGCTACATTGTGATGTGATTTGTTTCGGGAGAACGTTGCTATATTGTGATGTAATTTGTTTGGTGAGAACGTTGCCGCACTGTGATGTGATTTATTTTGTGAGAACGTTGCTGCACTGTGATGCGATTTATTTTGTGAGAACGTTGCTACATTGTGATGTGATTTGTTTTGTGAGAACGTTGCTGCACTGTGATTTGTTTTGTGAGAACGTTGCTGCACTGTGATGTGATTTATTTTTGTGAGAACGTTGCTGCACTGTGATTTGTTTTGTGAGAACGTTGCTGCACTGTGATTTGCTTTGTGAGAACGTTGCTGCATTGTGATTTGCTTTGTGAGAACGTTGCTGCTCTGTGATGTCATTTGTTTTGTGAGAACGTTGCTGCACTGTGTTGGTGTTTATTCTGTGATAATCTTAACGTGATGGGAGACATGAATAACGGACGCCTCACATGGGTAAACATAAATAATGTCGTGTTGTAAAGGGAGGTGCGAATGGCATCAAGGTCAGTTGATGTGTAAACAGTGGTGATCGAACTAAAACAACAAATGAAGAATATTTGCATCCCGAAGAAATATTTGTAAAATCAAAGAGAACAGATGACACTTAACTGTCTGTAGACAGCTTTGTATGGGGACCGCGGAGTCTCGAATGAAGGATTTGAAAGGTTTCTTGAGGATTTTTTTGTAACGGTGTAGTGTAAGTTTTCCTCACGGTAGAAATTCCTGTCATTCACATATTTTTCCTAATTATACCGGTATGAGAGAAGGGTTACAATATCATCTCGTAATTATGGTAAAGATATAACAATTTTATGTGACGTCAATTAACCAGTGCGTTATATCTACACCCTTATTCATCCGGTAACTCTTTGTTAATATTTATGTCCACGGATACTTTCTTGTAAACTGATAGGAGGCAGGATTTCATCCAATTACATGTGACTTAACTACCACAGTGTGGCCACTGTTCTGGTTTTACTCTGTTTGGTGCATGTAGTCTTTTCTTTTTTGATTCGCTAAATAAAGCATTCCGGAATATGTCACAATTCGTCACAAAAATAAAAATTCTTGGATTTACTTCGATGAAATGGAAAGAAACCTGGGTGATTGATTGATTAATGGACTGATTAACTCATATTTCATTTATACGAAGGTAGTCGGATTTGGGGTGACAGAAATACTGCAGTCGAAATAGCGAGAGCTGGATTCGAACTTGCTTACTCTTGGCCCTGTTCGCAAAATCGAAAAGGTGTTAATGTGATTGTCTACTTGGAACATCTTTTTGAGCGTTTGATATGTGTCCTAATCCGAACATAATCGTTCATAAGGTTATAAGGTATTATCTCTCCCAGACAAACGACCAGGGTCGGGCCAGATCTCCTCTGAGGATTATTTGTCTGGCAGTTTCCAGTAAACCTTGGACAATATCACCCGTGTGCATGGTGGACTGAGACGAGACAAATAAAACCAAAACAGCGACAACACGGATATTTGACACCTGGTCGCACATAAGTGGTTATGTACGACAACTTGGTAAGTTCATTGCAACCATTGCTTTATGCTATATTTTCATAACAATATTTGTCACAGCATTGAGGTAACATATATTTTAGTGCACTGTGGAAGGAAAAGATGTAAGAATAAGTCAAAAACTATGAGCAGAAATTAGCAGATAATATATATTCGGTCAAGTATCATATATGTGAAAAATAGGAGTTTCCAGTCATATACACAGACAAGACCTGAGCAAAAAGACATCTGTCACAGGATAATATTTACGTAGATGTCCCAGAAGTGAAATGGCCAGGAGGTAATATCTAAATTCCATAATAATGCCTGTCTTAACAAGATACATGTATACTACGAAGTAACCATACGGAATGCCATAATAGCCATTCTAGACGCTGTATTTATCTACCAATATACATATGCATGTATACTGCTGATGCTATATTTTCAGTTTTTCAGTCATATGACGACGAAGGAATTATTAAGGTGCATGTACGTGTAATGTGCCTCCTTGTTGCAGGACGGATTTCCACCGCTCTTTTATTTAGTGCTGCATCACTGAGACGACTTACCGACGGCGAGTAAGGAGCCCCGCCCGAACCATTATACTGAAACGGGTCAACCAGTCGTTGCACTATCCCCTTCATGCTGAAGTTACAACTTCCTCTTTTAAAGTCTTAGGTGTGACTCGATCAAGGATTGATCCTGGATCTACCGGTCCCAAAGCGGACGCTCTACCAACTGTGCTATCCGGGCCGGTAAAAAGTCTACAAAGTTCCTTTATGTCTAAGATCGGGATTGAACCCACGACTCGTACTACTTGCGATTGGGAATCATGTCCCGTACCACTGAGCCATGCACGCCTGGCTAATCGACGAGAAGAAATGTATCTAAAATCTGTCTATCTATAAACTGTATTCTTCTGAATATTTTTTACCTGTAATGTGTCCCTTATATGGAATTGAGCTTTTTGGGTATTATACGACAAAAGGGTTATTAATATGCTTCTGCAGTTGAGTAACACTAACCTCCTTTACCCCAGGCTTACTCAGGCCCGCGTTACCACATCGTATGGTGCTTAGTACCCCTGGGTCTAATGCCATCAAGATAGAGACGATCATCCGTTTCTCTCGGTGTTTATTTTTTATGGAAATTGTGTTCAAAACGGAAACGGCATTTGTCGATCTCCAGAACGATTGTTTAGTTGACACTTGTTATTCCTCAATTTATTTTGGTCCCGACCATAGTCCACTGTAAATAAATTAGTATTGCGAAATAAACAGCCTTGGCTTTTTAATTCAAAATATACCATGGTTTCCATTAGCGCCTTGAACCCTTTTATATATAGAACGATTCTATTTTCGACAGTGATGCTTTACTAATTTGTTTACGCTCACCCAAGGCAACGTTGTCGCGTCGTGAACAAGCCTCATCAAATAAACAGGTCAGCACCATTCCATCTAAATAATTCACTGGCATCCAGCGCCTCGCAACAGCTGGAGCCATGACTCGTCTCCTGTGATAGGGTACTCTATCCAAATAAATGCAATCATGATATATCTCTGCTCAGGGCACTGCGGGAAGAAAATGGTACAGATGTTGTTAGTATACCGAGTTCGTGATGGAGCACGGATCAGGATTGGGGCCTCAGTGACCGAGAGGGTTAGCATGCCAGCGTGGCGCAATGATCCAGGAGCCTCTCACCAATCCTGTGTCCCCCGTTGTGTCTGTCCACCGTTCCCGAAGTAAACGCTCTATCGAGGCCCCTGATTACGTTTGATCATTTGCATACTGTGATTTTATGTACGTGTCCTTTAAAGATGCATTGTTAACGGAAAAGACGCTGTTCTATCGTCTATTTCTTTTAGAGAGTCACCTATATTCAGCTCTCTGTAAAATCTGTCATTCTGGCTACAAAAACTGGCTTTAGTCAGTGACACGTAACAATACAAGCTGTACACATGGATATGTTGGAAGTCCATATTCTTGCAGAGAAAATCAAATTAGAACACTTTTTCTAATTTATAACTTTAAACTGCATAATTTCAGTTTCGACCCCTGAACTCATTACCACGGGTGACGCCATGATTATTAAAAAATCAGTACCATGCTAGGCAATGTGCGTGGAGAGTAATTTTTTTAGAACAGGTGCACCAGCATGCAGTTAAAACAAACTCCACGCAGTAACACAGCCTTCACTACAGTCTCAGCGACTAGACATCATTGTGTTTTATAACAAAATTTCGTAACATTCAGCTTTAAAAACATACTGCCATGGGATCACATACTACATGGGATAAAGCAAAATTCATTTATTAAGGTTATACTAAAGGTGTTAACAATTTTAAATATGACAGTGTTAGAAACAGGATATACAGCAAAACCGATAGCAGTTAAGGTAACTGGTGGCTACCTCCGTCAAAACATGTTGAACTCCGCATGTTGAATACCCAGCATGCCACTGGTTTGTGAATAATTATGACGTCACCTGAGGCAATGGGTTTTTGCCGTCGAAACTGAGCTTATGAATTTTAACATTATGAATTAGAAAAAGTGTTTTAAATTCATTTTTCTTGCAATGACATGGACGTTCAACTCATAAATGCGTGGAGCTTATATTAATACGTGCCACTGACTAAAGGCAATTTTTGTAGAGAGTATGACTGATTTTACAAAAGGCTGAATGTAGACGACTTCCTAAAAGAAGCAGACTATAACACCTCAGTTCTGGTGTATCAGACGTTTTTACAAGTCGTTCTTGTCCCGTATGGTTTGACCATTCTGCCGGTAAACACGAAATCATCCATTGTCAAGGGTTGAATGTGAATGTTATGTAAGCATTATTATCTGTTAGTTCTGGACAGATCTTTCAGAAACCTGCGGATGGTCGTGGGTTTCGCCCGGGTTCTGCCCGGTTTCCACCCACTATTACACTGGCCACCATCGTATAAATGAGATATTCTTGAGTACGTTGTAAAACACCAATCAAATAAATCACGTTATGGCAGCACCACATTTGGGGTGATTCTACACCATTCAAGTCACATAAATTACATTTATTTATTTATTTGATTGGTGTTTTATGCCGTACTCAAGAATATTTTCACTTAAACGACGGCGACCAGCATTCGGGCAGAGCCCGGGGGAAACCCATGACCATCCGCAGGTTGCTGGAAATCCTTCCCACGTACGGCCGGAGAGGAAGCCAGCATGAGCTGGACTTGAACTCTCAGCGACCGCATTGGTGAAAGACTGCTGGGTCATCACGCTGCACTAGCGCGCTATCCAACTGAGCCACGGAGGCGCCCTAGATAAATTATAATTAACATGACTGCTTTTTATTTACATAATTCTGCTTGAACCATTGTGCTGAGTAAGGGGTGGGTGGTGTTTAATTTGGTGCAATGTAAGGTTTTCATGACCAGTTTTAGAACACCTAACTGAGGTGCCTGTAACAAGAGGCTGCATTTCACCGGTTACGTTTTTGCTAGCTCTGAGTCCACATGGTTTGCAGCCTAAGATCGCAACACATCGCTTTGAGCGTGACACTGTGACGTTGGTTCCCTCAAAGAACTGCCGCCAATATTTGTCAGCGTGGATGGATCGTAGAGTTTCCTTGAGTATGTGATCGACTTCACTGCTTTGACAACGCACAGAAGCTGTTAGAGCGGTCCCGATCGGTCGCGCTGCAGGGGATATTAACTAACCTTTGGTAATTGATTAGGTGACCGTATTCTGCATAAGTCAAAGGCTTTCGCAAACAGTCGCGACTCGATCCCACTTTGGAGTTGCCAAAGGCATTAGTCCTCGTCAGCGTTGTAGGGAACCTGAGTACGATTCGTAGCCAGTCACTAATCCATGCCCCTCTTTTAACTCCCCTGAAGCCAGGATCCCGTTCTTTGATAAGCCATCACAAGGTGGCCTTTTAGCACTAGTATGGCCGGACATTGGAATACGAGCAGATGATTTTGGTTCGTGTGTAATAGTCGCTCATTACTGCTCCTAATAAACTGCCGAGATCAGCGCAGACGGGGACGGGGATATACCCCGAGGTGTACAGGCAGATGTAGCGGGCGGCAGTCTCAGTTTTAAACCTCATCCACGGTGATAAATCCATCCTCGCATCGCGCTCATTCTGCGCGCAGCGGCTTTATAAGGCAGATCTTCTTTCATCCGGTTCCTTTAGAGGCGCTTGACTTGTTGGGATCGTAAAGCATGTAGTCACTATGGAGGACCCCCTGCCTCCGATCAGTGTAGCATGTTGGGCAGAGTTTGCCGTGAACCCTTCACTTCTTTACGGCCTGTTTGATTACAGGCAAGGGAAGCTTTACTACGACCCGTCCAAGGTGCTTTACCTGACCAAAGATGAGCCAGACGACACGGTCAAACCCAAAGACTGGTAAGTAAACTGCATGTATGTATTTGTATATATAAATTCACTCATCGCCGATTAACGATTTTAAATGGATATAGCACAGGTCAGTTTAGTTTCAGATAGCACCACAAAAAGATTTCATGAAATGCATACTCATTATTATTCAAACGAATGATGATCATTGTACGAATTAAGCGACTAAACCGTAGCCAATGTTTCTGCTTAAGATAAATATCATTCAGTTTCAGTGGCAAAATGTATGGAAAAGAATAATTTGTTTCAAATAATAAGAATTGTCTGAACGGCAGGTGTGGACTTTGTTTTAGAAGAATATAATTAAGTTCCTGGTCCAAAATGTACTACAGAAATGCAATTTGCGAGGAATAATACTTATTATTTGAGAGCGATATCCATTTACAGGAATTTACTGTGTCACGTTAATCCATCAAGTAAACCGGGACCAAGATCTTTGTTCTAGATGAATATAATTTCTTTTCAGCTGCATGGAATTTGTGACGTATAATTTTAATCAATCTTTGCTTAATCCAATGAATAAGGCTGACAACAAGGTAAACGCTTGTGACTTGTGAATGGTTCAAACATATAACCCTCTATCAGTGTTCTTGTTTTCGACAAATGCATTTGAAATTTAGCTCGGTTCTAAACTGCAACTGATAACAGCTTCTTAATAAATCTTTATTGATTATTGAATTTACTCTGTATTTTATTGGACAGTTATTGTCTTGGCGATAAACAACGTGCAGTGTGCGACTTGTCACAGTTCAATCTAGAATATTCCGTTTCTATCAAACATTTTAAAAAAAAAACGTTTATGGAAAACAATAACACACTGGGATGCCCTTGATGCCCTTGATGCATTGATACGTTGATACATGGATACATTGATATATGGATACATGGATGCAGTGATATATGGATACATGGATACAGTGATATATGGATACATTGATACATGGATACACTGATACCTTGATACAGCCAGACATGGACACAGTGAAACATGGATACAGTGATACAAGGATACACTGACACATGGATACATTGATAAAAAGATACTGGACAGGCGAGTTCGTGGCTTTTATGATATAACTGTCCACGGCGATAAAACGTGACCCTGTGAGAGACAAATGCTGACTTTTCTTAGAGAATATAGGTTACAATAAAAATGACAAATGGGTAGAAAGTTGGTATCAAACTTCTTCAGAGCACATTCCATGACTTAATCCGTTAAAATTAGCAGAAAGCCTGTTTTCTGAGTGTTAAAATGTCATGGCGTTGCTGTTCTGTTAAATATAACACTGTTCCGTTAAATATAACACACATATTCTATTCATTTAACATAATCATTCTATTAGAATAAAATGATATTGTGTCACAAAACTGTTATGAGAACAGAATACATTTTAGCATCACTTAGACAACAGACTTTCTGTTAAAATTAACAGATTACTTTTTTGATTGTATGTGTCTATTGTTTAATGTGTTGTATGATGTGTTTTAATGCGAGAGTAACAAATAACGACCCCCTACGGATCAGAGTATTTACATTCGCACATTTTCAAAGGTTTGCAGAGATAACACGAATTTCATCTTTCTATCGACCATTGTGTGGATCCGGATAAAATCTCGTGACGGTCAGATTACATTCATACTGAATCCAGAAGCTAACAACGAAACACTCCCCTACCATTCACCGATCATCTGGATCAAATCCTAATCCAGTCTGCTCGTGATGTGCTTACTGTGAACTGGTGTGATTTGTAGTTTTACTCTGACCACTGTTCAAGTTAGACATTAGGTTTTACAGAGATAGCATAACTACTATCAAGCTAAGAGTAACCTCTGTGCATGTTCGCGGAATCAATTCCCGTTGTACGGAATGAACGAATGCTAAACTGTGGAGTGAGATACTCTTTCATAATTAAAGGTGCTGATTTTACACTAGTGCTGTTTGATTTCTTTAGTCTCATTTGAGTATAGAGGGCTTGTGAAAACGGATTCAGGTTATTTACGTGTTAACGTAGAATGTGTTGTCAGGCAGACTTGACAGATGAATTGTAAGTCTTTTAAATTTCGCAAAAATACCTGGCATCAGGCTACTCCAGTGATATTTTATGAACTATAAGGTTTTTGATTTTCGAAAAAACTGTTGTCATCAGGTTACTTCTGTTATAGTTTTGAAGTTTCTAAAGGTTTTCATTGTGAGGATAATTCATAAAATATTTCTTTACAGTTGTTCTATCATAACTTGAGCAGCGCTTGTCTATGTCATACGTAGTCGCCTCGTTGGTGGCGCTGGCCATTCTTTACAGTTGTTCTGTCACAACTTAAGCAGCGCTTATCTATTTCAAACGTAGTCACTTCGCTGGTGGCGACGGCCACTCTTTACAGTTGCTCTATCATAACTAGAGCAGCGCTTATCTATTTCAAACGAAGTCACCTCACCGGTGGCGTCGGCCATTCATGTTTTAAAAAAATTACCAGTTTTGGGGACATCGGTGACGGTCAGATAAATGAACCAGGGCCACTTTGATGTCACGACTTTCCAAAATCATTTTGATCAAGTTATGGACTGTCCAGAAGCGGTTCGCTTTTTACCGGCATACATATATGCATACATTCTTACCAAACATAAACTGTAAATTGCATGCACGCATCCAAAAAATATAACACTGTTAAAATGGTTAGAAAATTGTTTGTTGGAAGTTTATTTGTGATTATTGCCGGGCATCTTTGCAACCATGTTTTCGTGGACGATCGTTAAGCCGCATGGTTTGCGCGACACGCGACACTGAGACACGCATATAGGTTTTGGTATTAAATACATGTGCGTACAATTTTGTGGCTTGTCAGCGTCGACGGCGATAACATTACCATTACGTGTAAATAATGAGTATTATGAAATGAAATATTATCACCAATGCCTTCACTGTGAGTTCAAATCCAGTTCATGCTAAGTTTCTATCCATTTGTAAAGAGGCACGAAGTAAAGGCTGCAAGCTGGTTATGATCATTGGTTGCCCATGTCGGTTTCCTAGACTTATATCTCATTTGGGACAATGGCTTGTACCTGCAAACTGTTAATCCGCTGTCTACACTGGATTTCTATGCTTATTTATTTATTTGTTTGGTGTTTTACGCCGTATTCAAGAATATTTCACTTATACGACGGCGGCCAGCATTATGGTGGGTGGAAACGGGCACAGCCCGGGGAAACCCACGACCATCCGCAGGTTTCTGACAAACCTTCCCACGTACGGCCGGAGAGGAAGCCAGCATGAGCTGGACTTGAACTCACAGCGACCGCATTGGTGAGGGACTCCTGGGCCATTACGCTGCACTTAACACGCTAACCAACTGAGCCACGGAGGCCCCGATGTCTATACTGGATTGGTCCTCACGCCGTATTATTTCAGTTTACCATTTATACAAGGGCGGTCAGATCTGTGGACGGAGGGAGTGACAGTGTGATGAGTCAGTACGCTGCTGCTCTCCGGTCGTACGTGGGAATGTTTGCCAGCTATATTTACCTGCAGATGACCTTGTGTTCCTCCCCCCCCCCTCCCTAGGTTCTGCGCAGTTTCCTCCCGTCTGACAAAGAGCTTCAAGTGGGTATCATCGTCTGTCTCTTAAGTAGTATTAATGGTAATGTAAAGTTTAAAAAAACTAATATAGACCTTCATTTTTTTCTAAATTAATGTGATATTTGGGGTGTATGGGGTGAATTGCTCCAGCGTTAGTTGAACTTTACAACTTAGTGGATGAAACAAACAGGCAAAGTTCCTGGACGGACTTGTCTGATCTGAATTTAAATTGAATGCCATGCCTAGAACATAGTCCCTGCATTATCAAAATCTAGTGGCTACCTGTCTTTTGAATGTTATCAGCTTTATTTACTATTTATATATTATTCTTACATATTTCTGTGGTAACTGTTGTTGTTTTGGAAGTAAGTGTTGATACGCCATGGAACGCCTCTATACTTGATCCACAGTGTGTGAATGGTACACCAATGTCAAACTTGTCAGTTAGAATTACTGAAGGTTTCCATTGTACGCCCCTCAGTCTATGTGCAGGTTTACTAATATCTTTGTTTTATTAATCTTCGGATCACTTTCAAATTGCACACTTCCGAAGTAGGTCAGGGTCATGTTAGGTCGGGGACGTGAGCTCAGCCATGCTAGCTAAGGGATGTTGGCGTAGGCCAATGCTTTGCTTCAGAGATTTGAAGCATAAATCATTAAATCTGACTTGGTTGCAAAGGTGAACAATTCTTGGGAAAACTCATCAAACAAAGAAGGAAGATGTTTACTAATTGAGGGAATCCTTTTACAAACACTTGTCAATCATCCTCGGCAAACAAGCAACGTGGACAAGTGCAAAAGAAAAATAGACATTATTGGATGTTACAAAAACCATATATTATACATTACCCATGTTTATTTCTTTCTTGTGTTGGTTTTATACGGATTGTCATATTATAAATCGATTATTGAGTCCATTATTTATAGCAGTCGGTTCAGATCTGCTCAACAAGGTAAAAGGTTACAATACGGAGATAAAAAAGACAAAGTAAAGACGATTGTGTGATAATTGACAGTGTTCCGACTAAATAGGTGAAATAGTACGGGCTCCTGTTTTTATTCTAGCTGTTCAATGGAAATTCTCAAATACATTGTAGAAGCAAATTACACGCCCCCTAGAATTGTACCTTAAATGGAGGGATGTTAATTACGGTTTATTGGTCAGTGGTCTGAAATTACTCTAATGTTTCATTGCCTTCACATTTAATAAACAATATCATGGAAACAAGACTCTTAGTCTGCCATCAGAATCCTGGTATAAAGGCGCATGGAATGCTGGCTGTTAAAGTCTGATATTATCCGGATGAACGATGCAAATTAACCCGCTTCGCTAACCAACCCGCTTATCTCGAGTAGTCACTTCAAAAGTTTACAGCACCTTCTTCAGGTTCATGGAGAGGTCTCCACGACAAAAGCTGAAGAGGGCCTCGATCTGTGAGAGGCGCTGATCCGAGCAGCTATCCGCCATGATCACAGCATTTATACTCAATGGCAGTTAATGAGAAAGGAACGATAAGAGAGATTGCTAGTGAGGTTTTTTTGCCCAGTACTTGTCTTTATAACCGTCAATTTATCTTGTCGTAGTTTGTCGGCGCTGGGCTCTATCTTGACACCCAGGACATTGGCGAGCTTGACTTTCAATGATGCAGTTCAGTAAGCACCACTCGGCCGCCTTCAGGTCGTTTGTCTGTGTCACAAGCCCCCATTAAATAATCGATGCACCGCCTGTTTTTGCCTTTACTGGCGCTCCTAACAAAAGCCAGCGATTCAGTGGCAAATGACACGGATATAATCTATGGCCTATATCGCAAACCTAGTTAACTAAGTGATTCTTTCTCCCTGCTGACATCCATTTTAACTTTTTTTTTGTCGAGAAGCAGTTTAAGCCAGCATTGTTTCGACAAGAGATTAGATTATACGAAAAAAAGCACAGGTACATTAGCTGTGTACCGAGAGGGAATCCTCCGTCAAAGTAAAGTAACTCTTCACATCAGCCCCTCCTCCCTTACCCATCCTCACACACCTATGTACATATGACGTGTTTTTCTGTGCACTGTGCACGAGGGTGAAATTTCACGACGCAGAAGACTGGCTTCTGCCGGAGGCAATAGCTTAGATGTAAGACATAAGACAGTTAACGAAGAGAGCATTTTTTGACTGGCGCTGATGTGGTTAATTACAGGTACTGTGGTTGAGACACGTATCGCGCATGAAGCTAACACATGCAAAATCAATGCCGCTTAAGAATGTAATACAAAACAAGCGATATTTAGGGTTAGAGAAAAATATCAAATATTTGTATTTGTATGTACATAGATATTCTCACAGCATGGGTCTTATAGGATGTATATATTTCTCTAATTATAGCGGAGATTACCCAAACCTTGATGATAATATTGAGACTAAATCATCTCTCCATACATATACAAAACCCAATGCTCTCAAACGTTGCCGACAAAGGTATGGAAGTACATGTTTTTTAAAAGTGCAGAAAATAAGACTTTCTGCAATATGGGCTACGTCTGTATATATTTCTGTCTCAAAAATGTAGAGCGGTAGCTGTTTAAATTTTAAGGTAAGACAATAATTTGTCACGTATACAATACTGGCGAATGACGTGACAGGCTAGTGTGATTAGTATGTTTGTGCTATCCACGTGTTTTACAATACAACTGTATGTCTTTTTAAATTAAGGTTTGGTAAATCATGGTCCATAAAGTCTCCGCATAGGGTGGCGCAACAAAGTCTGCTGTGACTTAATTCCACATTTTGATATATACGCTTATTTATGAAACTCACGAGTTTAAAATGGAAAGGTATTGTTGAAAGTGTTGAAAGTTGACCACTTTCAAATTGCACACTTACGAGTGGTTATTCACTCAGTGGTTGGACTTAGGGATGTTAGGTCAGGGATGTTAGGTCAGGGATGTTAGGTCAGGGATGTTAGGTTGGGGATGTTAGGTCACAGATGTTAGGCCAGGGATGTTAGGTTAGGGATGTTAGGTCAGTGTTGTTAAGTCAGGGATGCTAGGTCAGGGATGTAAGTTTATGGATGTTAGGCCAGGGATGTTAGGTTAGGGATGTTAGGTCACATATGTTAGGTCACGAATGTTAGGTCAGGGATGTTAGGTTAGGGATGTTAGGTCAAGGATGTTAAGTCAGGGATGTTAGGTCACAAATGTTAGGTCACGAATGTTAGGTCAGGGATGTTAGGTTGGGGATGTTAAGTCAGGGATGTTAGGTCAGGGATGTAAGGTCAGGATGTTGGCGTAGGGCAACGCTTTGCTCCAGAGCTTTGATTTCCACCACCAATAAATCTGACGCGATCGCTAAATTCAACAATTCTTGCGAACACTCATCGAATAAACCAGAAACAAGTTAGTTGCTGAATGGGGA
Source organism: Liolophura sinensis (assembly GCF_032854445.1). Lineage (NCBI taxonomy): Eukaryota > Metazoa > Mollusca > Polyplacophora > Chitonida > Chitonidae > Liolophura > Liolophura sinensis. The sequence goes on along the minus strand of NC_088297.1, from coordinate 226,554 downwards.
AATTTTTTGTTTGTTGAGTTCAAAAAAATGGATTACAACTTGTAGACATCTTAATGAACGAACTAAGCATCATTTTGAAGTTTTAATTTTTGACTTAAGTAAAACATGGCTCCATGAAATCGATCCTTGAGGTCCAGTGTGATGTGATCTTCCCTCCTCTATTTTGTGTGTATGACGGGATACCAGTCATAACACTGTGGGGATAGCCCACACATCACCATTGTTTTGTTTTTGTCTGTATTGAAAACGTGCTTATGGAAGAATGCTATCATAATTATCTGTGCCCCCCCCCCCCCTCCCCCGAGCCATGCCTCACGTTTAACAGCTTTTATCATCTTAATTAAACGGCATTTACATAGCAGCAGCATTTTGTTTCTCAAGACCTTTATTTTTGTTTATTGCGACAATAAACGTCCTAATGTAATGTTTGCATGACAGGCACGTAGACGCTCTCTAACAAGATTTTGTTCGTAAGCGAAATACTCTTTAGCCAACAATTGTTTTCATTGCCTTTTGCCTAAATTTGCCGAAGCCATTGTTATGAGCACCGCACTGAATGCCTCAAGTTAAGCATTGTCACGAACATATAATAAAACACCGAAGTGCGACAAAATGTCAAGTGGCAATATTCCGATTTTGTGTGACTCGAAAGTAATTATCACATCGTGCTTGTGGTTTGGTTCGAATAGTGCATTTATGGCTGCGTGCATTATGGTTGCGAATCGGGTATTAAAGCTTTACCGTCCTTATAGACTAGCAGCCAAACAAATAACCATCAGCAATTTGAAAGAGAAATTGTGAAAACAAGCGAGAGCTTAAAACACCACTCAGCGCAACTCATCTGGTCGCACGGAATCGGTCCCAGTACTTAGTGGCCAGGCGCGTTTAACTTGGAGCGCCATACACGTAACGACATGAATACAACTCCAGACGTCGCTTATGACCCGAAGCACAAATAGGTTTGAGTTGAGTACAACCAAGCCGTTGCGTCCGGTTGTAAGTGCTCGTGTAGGTGAAACAACGTCGCGAGTTAACTGAACTCGGGGACTCTGTGATTCAGTTGGTTAGGGCGGCGAAATGACCCAGCCTACTTAAATGCATACACGGGCTTATAGAATGATCCGGGATATATCGCCTTGCAAATGGCTGGTCTGTAAAACCTTGGGAGTACCATAATGGGACAAGGTTTGGGAATGCTAAGCTGGAATTGGTTCGGGTTGTTCCATAAGGCCACACGGGACGGCAGGATCACCAGTTCCCTTCAAGTCTGTCTCTTCCGTGGGAGAATGGTATTCTCTCTTCCGTCGGGAAATGGCATTTTCTCTGGACATAAACTAACGTTCTATAGCCGCCCTAGAAAAGTTACGATTCTCCATCGGGAGGTTTCGACTGCCAACACGGTAGGGATACACGAGAGAACTTGCCACCTTTGGCAGAGAGCCCCTCTACGTGATGAAATTTCTCAACAACGCCCCCCGTCCAGGTTAGTGTGACAAGATTCATGTACATAATCAATATGTAGAACTTTGTAGACGGTGTCTACACGAAACTCAGACTGGATGTCCTCAGATATCCGAGCTATTATCTCCCTCTTTCCTTGTCTGTGACCGAGCTGGGAGCCATGGGCATAAAGCATATCGGCGTGGGTATCCTCTAATTTCGCGGGTCATTTCTGGAGAGGGAAGTTGCGACCATTTCGTCGCCAATTATTTTAACATTCACCGATAGGAGTATGTAATTGGCGTTATCAAGATTTTGGCATCTAGATATGCACGTATAATGTCCATGTAATCAGCCTTAGCCCTGCAAAAATCCACACTCATTGCTTGAACAGAAAGGGAGTAAACTTGTTGGGATGCATACCGGGAATGAAAATTTTACGACAGCAGACAAACTCCACAACATCTAGCTCTAAACTGATTTCAAAAAATTTTTTGTCAAGTATACATCATATGATGGTTTCATTTGGGCTCTATCGAGTTTTTCCCAACCTATAGACGGGCTGTTGTTTAACAGGAAATTATTGCCTAGTAAAGATTAAAACATCTTTTAAAAGGTTAATTCTCCATATTAAATGTTTTTACCTAGCATGCATTGCAAGTTAGACAAAGGTGATTAAAGTTTTCGAGAGCAACCACTGTCTTATGTTCGGGGAAGTTGTCTTCAGATCCCATACTCCAGATACTATACGTCCGATTGGAGCTGTTGTGCAGTATGTTGAAAATTCTGACAGTGTCACATTCCTTAAATAAAATAACTCAAGCAAAGATGTCTACAACACCCCTCAGCACGATTATGCGCTGAATTTACTGCAGGTCATTAGTCAAGGGTAAACCGTTTTACTTCCTCTATATATAATATATATAGAATTTTATAGCCGTAAACTAGAGTGTTCGCCACGAAATCGTCACCCCCCGAGATCAAAGCCTTGTGGAGTCATACCAAAGACTTTAAAAATGGTACTTGCTGCTGCTTCGCTTGGCGCTCAGCAGTGAGAGGTTAGGGCAAGGAAACATGATTTGGTTGGCTCAAAAAAAGACACAGTACATATATATAGCTAGCACAGCGTAATGACCCAGGAGTCTCTCACCAATGTGGTCCCTGTGAGTTCAAGTCCAGCTCATGCTGGCTTTCTCTCCGGTCGTAAGTGGGAAGGTCTGTCATCAACCTGCGGATGGTCGCGTAATGACTCCTCGTCATCATGTGACTGAAAAATTGTTACTTACGACGTTAAACCCCAAGCATACATGTATATCGCTGTATACCCTAGTGTTCAGTAACGCCGCGCATCACTTCGGTCAACTTCTTCTTTATGAAACTTGTGGGCTACTCGTCTGAGGCCGTCAATCTATCTCGCCGTCAACTTAATATTGATGACCGTCTTAGCTACGGTGTGGTTATCAAAATGGTCATTAGATAAGATACATAGGTTAAGGATTTGTTGACTTTGGATATCACGTAGTCGTAGAAATGGAAATGATTTCAGATATGTGTAGGGCGATGTACCACGTTGGAAATGTAATATCTGCATGATATGATTCCTCAGCGATGATGTCTTCCAAGGTAACGTCATGAAAGTTTGCATCCAACATCTATGAAATAATTTATTTATTTATTTATTTGATTGGTGTTTTACGCCGTACTCAAGAATATTTCACTTATACGACGGCGGCCAGCATAATGGTGGGAGGAAACCGGGCACAGCCCGGTGAAAACTCACGACCATCCGCAGGTTGCTGGAAGACCTTCCCACGTACGACCGGAGAGGACGCCAGCATGAACTGGACTGACAGCGACCGAATTGGGTAGAGGCTCCTGAGTCATTACGCTGCGCTAGCGCGCTAACCAACTGAGCCACGGAGGCCCCTCTATGAAATAAAATCAATGTTTTGTCAAGTTTTGTCAAGGACGTGTCAGTGAGACCTCCATGCTTATCATTCCACGGAATTACCGTATTTCGTTCACGTTGTCTGGCTTTGACAGCCGGGAAGCTAACGGCTAAAGGCCTTTCAGTCGAGTTACTGTTTAATTTCGCAGAACATTAGCTGATATGGGAATTCAGATTGCTCGGGTTTTATATTCATACATGTTTTCAGCTCACCACGCTACATTGCAACGTTCCCTTCAGGAAGTTACATCCGGATTTATCTTCAATTGGAACATTAAAAAACATTATCAGTGCCTATTGCAAACACTTGCAAGCTATTAAATGGCGTGGTTCATTAGCACATTCGTCATATTCCAACGTCTGATGGATGTGATTTGGGGCTTTCGGGGAGGTCTTGCTCTTGAAACCTAACAGAGTGTTGGATCGTGTCAATAAACTCTACCGAATCAGGCTAGTTTTCTGCCAGCGTCCAAGCAGTGCCCAATCGTACGCTTATACATAACTAATACAACGTAAACGATCATAAATCATATAGCTGTACAACAGTTACGCCATTTTATTCTGAATGTAGCTGTAAATTTATCCTAAATTACTACAGCTGAAAAATCCCCAATTTCCTATTTTCTATCCTGCAAACTTGCAAGATTTTGTAGTGCAGTTTATTGTACAGCTGCATTCGTGACATTTCGGAAGTATATTTATATGATATATACTTGATCATAATCACGTCTTACGTCAAATTAAAGCAATCTATAAAACATTAGAATTGTCATGTAAGTCCCCTTTCATAACAAATCTAGAGCAGATTGGTGATCCACTCTTTTGGCAACGATCAGAGCTGCTATCAGTGTCAACAACTGGGAGTTTTTCATTTTGTTTATGTCAGTGCTGACCCATATTCATTAAACCATATTTTTAACCGAAAAGTCACGTAAAAGACAATATTCACACTCCAAGCCACCTCAGTGTCATTTGTTTCTTAGCTAAAAGCCCCATACGTAATTTTACATAATAGGATCAACGCTGCGTATCCCGCTATTTGTAATCACCTCTGTGGAATCGTCCACGGCCTGTAAACTTAGAGATTACACCAATGCCTGCCGCGTGAGGGTAAAACTAATCCGCTATTTGATCTGGGGTCGGCTTAATGCCTCGCGGCACTTCACCGTCATCCTTCCCTTCTCTGTCTTCTTTACCCTCCGTAGTACATTATTCTTAGCGGCAATAAATGATTGTCTGATGTTTCGCCTAGGAAGATTGGAGGAAGCCAGGCGTAATTTATCTCCTGGAATGGTAGAGAGGTACAAGACGTCGTGCCAGTTTTGGTGGGCAATGTCTACGTGACGGAACTGTTCATGGACGCCTGACGAGTATTTACACTAACTAGACAGTCGATATGAAGAATTTTCTCAACAGTGCCAGCGAAATTCAGACCAAATATCGCTTATTATTTTACCGATTTTCGAGCCATTTCTGCCTCCTGTGATCGAGCAAGGAGCTTTTACATTAACCCTTCCTAAGATAATTATCCGCTAATTTCACGGGACATTTGCTAATGGAAATGAACATTGAGCTGTCTCGACCTGGAAATCAGAATGGAAGTCGTCCGTTTGTTATCCTCCAGAGCTTTCGTTCAGACTCTTCTTCTTAGTAATATAGGCGATCATCTTTACTAAATCAGTTTGACTGTAAATAACCAGCAGTTAGCACACATCTGCGACATGTCACAAAACAATGATCTATCATAGACCTATTACTCTGTTGCACCATCATCATCTTCTAACGTGCTGAGATTCACTCACATTTCAAGACGCGCCACATTTCCTGGGCAAAGGGTAGCGGATTTGTCAGGTTTTTCCATTCTTGTTCAACAATTACCTCGATAATTGTCTTAGAATGTTAAACTGTAACCTATAATTCTCTAATGATTTTTGATACATATATACAATGTGTATCGCCTTCAGATGTACAGGTTTTCCCATTCTATCGTTTAAACCATTAAGGGGAAATATCTGTGTTGCATGTTTTATACATTTTGGCAGTAACTTGTCGTAAATCGCTACGGTTGATACCCCAATTTACTGCTTTCACAACTGCAAATTTACAGCATGTTTCCATGCTTTACACATTCTGGTAGGAACTTACCGTAAATCACTACAGCAGCCAGCTCAATAAACTAAATATGTCATTTAAGTGAATAGTCTATTTGACAGAGGCATTTCTGTTATAAACCCTTCACCAAGCGATGTCCTGACAAAACCGTCAAAACAGTCGAACATCCTTCATGAAGTTTTGTACAAATATAACACACCTGATATTTATTTCGCATAAGGTCCTTCACGCGGCATTAGCTTTGCATCGTGTTGGTGATAACCACAGGCAGTTCTTTCAGATCACTGTATTGCTCTTAATGTCCATAAAAGACGGTCACCTGCTATACCCTCATTAAATATTATCGACTTTAACTGTCATCATTAGTGAATATACGAATATACCGGCGCTATCTCGAGACCAGTGGAAAGGCCTGCCCACGAGTGAGAGTCGAACTTAAGAATTAAGATGTTCAGTCATACCGCTCTACCAACTGAGCTACCAAGACAGAACGGCACGTTTGTCGGAGTTCACTTTAATAATGCATGTGGTTAACCATACTAGCTTACCTCAAAAATTTTAACATTGAAAGCAATGGAGAACGAAGTGTGTTCAAATTGGTAATTTATAAACAGTTGCCGTCCTCGTCATAGACGCTGGGACGGTTCCATTTCGCTAATAAAATGGGGAGGGGGTCTGGGTTGTGCTTTCAGAACGTCTGTTTCCTTCATCTCCCGTGATGAAGGACTCGGCTCTACATAAACTGCTGTCTCCGCGCCATGGGCTACCACTGTTGTGAGCCACGCTGGTGTTGTAACACATGGGATAATGTCGGGAGTCCAGCCTGAGGAGTTACATACAGCTAGAGGGCCGTCTAGAGAACAAAGCCGCTCTTTGATCAGTGTTTTACACTCTACCGTTGTCTCTTTTTAGTTGTCGGATGCCTATGTGACTTGTGTCAATACGTCTGGCTCCATACCTAACGTCATTCAGACACAGAGTGTGACCCAGGTTGAAGAAGTAGCAGGCCTGAGTCTGCCGAAATCGGCTCCACATGGCCATTTAAATTCTCGTCAACGCTACCATCTCAAGATGCGCTTTTCCATTTCAGTTTCAACTGAGCTATAAGTTTCCCCATGAAATAAATCTGACAGCACTTTTTTTTTAATTAATTTGACCTCAATTCCTTAAAAACATCATTTCCCTGACGTCGCAAAACTGTTATTTTCAAATTTAGAGCTCGAACTAACATGGAGAGGTGTTGATGGGAAATGCGCATTTATTAGTCTTTCATTTGCATCGCTCTGTTTAGATGATTTATTTCCTACCCATTCCATTGTCATGGACTTGCCCAAAACCATAACAACACAACCTAGACCAATACACATTAACAAAAAGGACAGAGCGGTTGTTTTCGGTGTTATTTTCTCCCTGATGGCCCCATTATTTCATAATGGAATGTTAGAATAGCCGTCTGTTGTGAATTATCTGGGTGATTTCTATATTTCTTGATTCACATATATGCACGTCATACCTTACTATTATAAGATACCATCACCATCATCATCACCATCACCATCATCATCATCATCATCATCTACATCATCATTAGGGAATACATCAGTACATTTTAAATTGCCGACCAGTGAAAATTGTGGGGCGAGAGAGAATTTCGTTTTTGTTCATATATCCCAGTAAACAATTTAAAAAGTTGAAAATTGTCCACGACCTATAACTATGGAGATTACGCCCAAACTTGTCGTGTGTGAGTAAAACGGCTATTTTATCTGGGGTTGGCTTAATGCCTCGCGGCAATTCACCGTCATCCTTCCCCTCTCCAGCTTCTTTACCATTCATTTTACCGCCAATTAACAAGCGTCTGATCATTTGGCTAGGGAAGTTGAGAGAAGTCAGGCGTAATTTATCGCCTGAAATTGTAGAGATGTACAAGACGGCGTGCCACCCTTGGTGGGCAAAGTCTACCTGATGTAACTGTTCAACAACACCTTGCGAGATAGTGTCTGAAGATTTGCACTCATCAGCTAATCAACATGTATAGGTTTGTACACTGCTGCCTCCATCAGGTCCAGACAGAATGTGACTGGATTATTTAACTGGTCATCCTTTTCCATGTCTGGCCGTGTCAAAACTTGACCACTCTGCATGCCTCTCACCTTCGTCATCCAGTCAGACAGCCCTGGGTGTTAATTGAAACTGCGCTGAGATGGTCTTCGTTCAATTTGAACTAGACTCGTGTCTCTAATGCTGATGACTTTACGTTCATATTCAGGGTGCTGACATTCTTTGCTTCCCAAGCCTAACAGCATATACAATTATATTTGAAAACGTTGAGAAACGATGTGACCCAAGAGCATAGATAGTATGATGGTTTGCAAATGGTTGCATGTCATAGTCAAGTGGCAAGTCCGACCACACCTGCTTACTGCATTTCCATTTGCCACTGCATTCTGTTTGTACCAGTGCGCACTTTTCTGCACTATTTTCTATCAGATGATCGGCTGGCTAATTGTTAATGTTGTCCTACAACAGTTTTAAGCCATATTCTATATACAATCTGGGCTTCTTTCCCTGGATTTACGGCATTGTCCGACTAACTTAGCTTGTACCATATTGCTGTATATTCTCTACGTGCCTAGTAGATACTGTCGATTACACGGGCCAAATGTGGCGTTCCTTTTTACTGATTTATTTATTTGATTGGTGTTTTACGCCGTACTCAAAAATATTTCAGTTATATGACGGCGGCCAGCATTAAGGTGGGAGAAAACCTGGCAGAGCCCGAGTGAAACCCACAACCATCTGCAGGTTGCTTCTACGGCCGGAGAGGAAGCCAGCATGAGCTGGGCTTGAACTCATAGCGACCTCATTGGTGAGTGGCTCCTGGGTCATTACGCTGCGCTAGCGCGCTAACCACATGAGCCACGGAGGCCGCGGTTCCTTTTTAGGAGCAAGTTAAAACTGTACCCTATTCCACATTTTACACTTATTCTTTGTTCAGTCGCACCTAAGCTTTTCAAAGGCTTGTCAACTCTGTCATCAATTCATGTTTGTACACCGGCAATGGCTGACAACGGAAGTATGACCTCTCTATCTATGGATGTTTGTCTGAGTGTGTAGATTGATCGTATTTGCAGGTCAATTCTAAACACCGTGAGTGAAAGCAAAAATTGAAAATCCCTTTCGTCTTCCCACTGTGCGTTCTGTTTGACAAGAAATTGTGTTTCTTTTCTTATACTCTATTCTTGAAAAACCCGGCTTTCTGTTGGTGAACTAAGCAGCCCCGACCTCTGACCTCTGGCCTCTGTGCATTGTTTTAATATTAGGGTATGTTTATAAATGTAATAAGGGTACAGCATTTTGAATTTTTAAAAATGTAATAAAAATACAGCATTTTGTGTAATAAAATGCAAGTAACATTTTATCATTTTACATTGTACAATGCAAGTGACATTTTAGCATTTTACCTAATTCTGCTTAAGCCATGCATGGTGCTAGAGGGCGTGTGATTTGCTACTATTTAAACATTTTCATGGACAGTTAGAATAAAATTCTAACTGATGTAAATTGATCTACCTGTGACAATTTTTCCCCAATTATGCCACTGCCCTGGTCTAAGTCATTCATTATATTTTAACTTTACTTACCCGACATAAGTACAGACACCTATGAATGTATTCATGCTTAGACGAATCAGCAGTTTTAGTGTGAAGTTTTACCCTTCCATAACGTCTTGACAGCAACTGGCCTTCCGTTACACACACCTGTGGCATTTTAGAAACTCGTGTTTGATGGCACACATGTCTAATGAAGCTGTTGTATTCAAACAGTAACCCTATACGTATGACCGCTCGTCATCAAATCGAGCTGTCGTGGGTAGCTCACTCTGATTTCAGTTTGTTTATTTATTTATTTGATTGGTGTTTCAAGCCGTTTTAAGAAAGTTTCACTTATACGACGTTGGCCAGCATTATGGTGGGAGGAAACCGGGCAGAGCAGGTTGTTGGCAGACCTTCCCACGTACGGCCGGAGTGGAAGGCAGCATGAGCTGGACTTGAACTCACAGCGACCGCATTGGTGAAAGACTCCGCTGCGCGCGAACCAACTGAGCGCTCCCCCCCCCCCCCCTGCCTTTCTCATTTCAAGGTGTTAATGCTGTTTGCATGCCTAGATATGTAAGTGTTTATAAGTAAACATATCTTCAGCCTGCGTTCCCATGTTACTATATTTTAGATGTAATTTTGCACTAGCAACATCTAGCAACTTACTATTACCAACAATAAAGAATTTCCATTTCCGTCTTTCATATTTGCTGTGATATTACTTACTGTGTATTAATTTTATATCCAGTGTGTACGCAGGAATAGGAAATATTCATTGTGCCAGAAAAAAAACTAGGATTGCATTGCCACAAAACGCTTACATTTAACTTACAGACCAAACGCCTCTGTGTTGACGATGTTTAGAGCCCACTTGTGACAAATGACAACTGTCCATAGAACTTGAAGTGGGCCATCTTAGAGGTTAAGAACAATCCGTTTGGATTACGGTAGGCGCCCATGACTAAATTGTCAGAGTTTTGTTTATCTTTAAAAAGGTATTGTGAGATTTGTGTGGTATCCTACTGGAAAAGGTAAGTTTTAGCACGAAAGGTTTACTTTTATGTACCTCTAACAATGCACTTACATGGGCGAAATGTAGCTCGTTTACCCTAGTATGTTTTATTCCGCTTCACTTCAATAACAGTTTGGTCTGCCAGCAACCGCGGATGGTCGTGGGTTTCCACCGGGCTCTGCCCGGTTTCCACCCACCGTAATGCTGGCCGCCGTCGTATAAGTGAAATGTTCTTGAGTACGGCGTAAAACACCAATCAAATAAATAAATAAATAAATAAACAATAACAGTTTTTCCTGTTGCCGTCAGTGAGACGCTATTCGATCCGACCATAAACTAAACCCCAGAGTCTGGTTATTCAAGACTGTTCTAAGACTTAATTTATTTATTTATTTATCTGCTTGGTGTTTTACGCTGTACTCAAGAATATTTCACTTATACGACGGCGGCCAGCATTATGGTGGGAGGAACGTGTTAAGACTTAATACCAGATTTAACTTTAAGCCAAGTGTTCAGTTTTGTACTTAACTCTAGAACAATTGCATAGCAGTATATTAAATAAGAAGTAAATCTGCTGCTTTTATACTTTGGACAACTTCATTACATTCTAAGTTTGGTTAAACTTTTGAATTTAAAATATGACTTAATACTGGTATTAGCTACATGTACTACACTTTCGAACAGTTGGGCCCTGATGAGCGACCAAGAAAACTCAGTGAAGTGAGGGAGAATTTAACCTGCAGACAAAGTATCTCTATATCCCTGGGGGCCCATTAGCCTCTCGGGAATATCTACATGCTGTAATTTCTCTCCGACAGCTCCTTCACTGGTATGTCAAGATATACACCCATCCACCCATCACTGTTAGCGGACAGCGTCTCCGCTAGACTCAGACGAGTGTCCACCATTACTCTACCAGTTATTCCTCCGCCCTACCGTGACCCTGGGGCCGAGCAGGAAGTTTCAGACTATATCCAGCTGAGACGAGCTATTCGGTAATTTCACGCCACAATTCTTAATGGAAAAAGAGATTGAGAAAATGGCGTCGTCCACCTATGACCCTCGTAATTTGGCTTTCATTGTTCGATGCACAAATCAGCTTACTCTGCGACTCCCTCCAGCTATACACACCTGCAGTTCTATCCGTCAAATAAGCATTTCCTGTACATACATGTAGTCAACGGGGAAATAAAAATTGGCATTTGTGTAACGAAGGATATGGGATATTTGTAATGAAATATGTCGGATCTTGTTACGCCCATGGCTGACCGTGTATATAGGCCTACACATACGGTTCTTACAGACGCCCCTTTCAATGATACGTGTTAAAAGGTTTAGAATCAGGCAGATCTTATCAACTCTGACTGCGAGCCATTAATTTCAGAGGAGTTGTTAGATATCTAACGAGCAGAGACGGGTTTGTGCGATTTTATCTGCGTCTTTTCACCATACTTATGTTGATCATCGCACTTACTAACTACAACGAAAGTAAAAAAAAAACTTCCTTCCTGTAACAAAGAGAAGTCGAGACCTCTATTATTATATCTCTGAAACACCTGACTTTAAGAAGATAAATAAACATTTACAGAAGTACTGGAACTGCAAAACACGGGTACTTCCTTGTGACTGAATATCTTGGTAGTTTATTTTGCAATCATCACTGTCTTGGAGACGCCACAATATTTAGTCTTGAGCCAAGAAGCCTTGTTTCTTATTTACACTATTTCTGGATTTCACGTAAATGGAAAACATTCGGTAGTAGTGAATGATCTGAACGGGTATCCTAATGTGTCATGCAAGGTTCTGGCTCACTGAGTTAAACAAAATAATTTCTCCTTTGTCAGAGGGTCCTTGTCGCTTGAGCAATGAGGTCGCGTCCTTGTCGCTTGAGCAATGAGGTCGCGTCCCGGTTATGGCTGTTTAGGGTCGCGGCTTTCAGGTCAGGTGGTTTGTCACTACATGATGGCGTTCATAAGTGAAAAATTCTTGCGCATTGCGTGAAATACAAATAAACGATCCACCATTCCTTAATTGGCGCTAAATCTGTCGAAAAAACGAAAGAAGTGCGTAGAGAGGAATGTACATGGATGTTGTTGTGGACATTACCATACACAAGATTCGGGAATAACACTTAGCTAATATTATTCTCAGACTGGTAGTTTTTATCTTTAAGAGAAGCCGGTGTTTTTGTTTTTTTTTTTTTGTTTTTTGTTTTTGTTTTTTTTTTTCTTTCGCATACATACAACGCCATCCTCATATTTTTCAATTCTCTAATGGCCATCTTTGTCGGCTCGCTTTCTCCCTGATTACATTAACATTGTTTTACGAGCTAAAGACAAATCCATCACTTTTCTAATTACCTTTTCACTTTACACACATCTACACTGCAGTCCATCGGAAAAAAGGTTCGAGTTATCGACTGTACAATGATTTGACTTAAGGACTATAAATCACCAAGGACTACAGTAAATCACGATTCAGGATTCTTTACGCCCCCGCCCAACCATATATAAACCAACACGTTGTCGTCAATAGTGATCAAGCAATGTTCGTTATTCTAGATCACTATAATGCTATTAATGTGAGTAGAGTTTTTTTCCTACACCAATTGCAGCTCTCACAATTATGGAAGCCGGATAAGACTATCATCGCACCATCGCACCAAGCTGTCAGGAGTGGAAAATAACAATAAAGACCACCACACACGGCTCTGGTCACGTGAGTATTGATGGCGCGAACGATGACACGATGGCAACAAAGCGATAGTACGATGGCACGAAGCGATAAACACGTGCTTGTCCGGCTTCTATACGTAAATCTTTAAAATAGTCAATATTGAATTTCATGTTTAGTGTTTGCTTCCCATTATATAATTTACATCACGGTTGAGTTAATGTGACAGTTGTATATTTTATTCTTTTGTTTTGGTCCTCATTTCTTTGTAGTGTTAGTTAAAAGTGAACGCGTTAGAAAGAATCTGGTGTAATGGTTTTTAGTTATTGAAGGCTGTCAGGTTATACCTGGGTTTCCTTTATAGTTATTTTTCATCTCTGCAGAGATGAAAAACCTTTTGTGTTTAGTTGCGCCGCATGGAGTTTGGAAACTGTGTGATTTGACATGTTATCCGCGTTCGGGCGTGGTAACATGATGCGCGGGCTATTCTTCATGATTTGTCTCATGCCTAATCTCGAGACCACGGCTTCAAGTCAGCTTAGGCCCTTGTTGCACTTCACTGTCATCCTTCTCTTCGTTTTCTTCACCGTCCGTAGGACTTAATTCTTTATCGGCAAACAAAAACAGCGTCTGATGATTCGTGGTAGGAAAAACTGGTGGAAGGCAGGCGTAATTTATCGCCTGGAATGGTAGAATGTACAAAACGGCGTGCTAGCTTTTGTGGGCAATGTCTACATAATGTAATTGTTCAACAAGGCCTCACGAGTTCTTGTCTGAAGATTTGCACCTCATCTATGTAATCAATGTGTCGAACTTTGCACACGGCTTCCTCTCTCAAGTCTAGAGAGAATGCCTTTGACTACTTCAGTGGTCATCTCCCTCGCACGTATAACCGGTGTTACATTGGTCAAAAACAACCAGCAAACTTAAATTCTACAAAAAAGACATTTACTTTTCATTTGCCGATGCGACATGTTCACCCCATTACCACTGTGCATCTTTGTTGGGTTATTTTTCACCGGCTAATCGATTGTTGTATTGTTAGTGTTGCTCTACTGCTGTTTAAACCACATCAGAGACAAAATTTGAGCTTTTCGTTAATTGTCGACGTTGTATGACAATAGATGTGCTTCTGTCATAATCCATTCTTTGCCTGTCCAGTAACTGTATTGTTAGTTACATGTGCTAACGTTAGGTCCATATCTTTATCTTTACATCTACTCCTCGTTATAACGTCATAAAAACATGTCTGTTGTTAACAGTTCTCAAAATGTACACCGGAAATGCCTCAACCAAGAAATATTTTCTGACACTTACTAGTATCATCCTGTGTATAATATACTTACATGGACTATGTAGGGCTTCCCGTGTCGAAAAGGACGCTGTAAATACTGGGCTACCGAAGCGGTTACCAGATGTTCAACGGTAATCCTCATACGTTATACATCATATAGTGTTCAACAGTATCATTAAAACATAAATGATTAGAATAGTCGTGAAATAGCTATCATAAGGCACCTGTTAACTGGCACCTGTTACTAACATTGGGAGCTTGTTCCTGGAAGACCACTTTGCGTGTGGAGAAAACTAGAATTACAATTTAGTCTGCAACAGATGACATGCCTCGCGGCCCTTCCGTGACGGTCTTCCCACCCTCGACAGTCGTTGTAGCAGGCCGTAAAACAGCATTCCTGGAATGTCTTCGAAAGTTTTCGAATAGCCTTGAGGCAGTTGACTTGCTCAGTCAAAACGGATTTGCAGTGAATCTTTGAACGGCAGTAAAATTGACCAAGCACAATCCCCCGGGTAAGTGTCTAGAGCCTGTTGCTAAAACTACTAATCAATAAGTAGAGATTTGCTAACCATGTCTCTCCCAGACTGCCTGTCCCTCATTATTCCAGTTGGCTATTACCTCTCTCTCTCCCTGTCCCTCATTATTCCAGTTCTCTCTCTCTCTCTCTCTCTCTCTCTCTCTCTCTCTCTCTCTCTCTCTCTCTCTCTCTCTCTCTCTCTCTCCCTCTCTCTCTCTCTCTCTCTCTCTCTCTCTCTCTCTCTCTCTCTCTCTCTCTCTCTCTCTCTCTGTGAGGATTGTGTAAAGCATCCGTTTAGAGCATCCAGCATGATGCTTTTCATGAATAGCTGCAATGAAATCACCACTGAGAGTGCTACATTTGTATTTGACCTGGAAAGTATTCACGCACTTGGACAACACTGCACTTTGAGTAATTCCTGCTCGGTGGAATGGAATAATTTGCAGTTTTTAAATCCAATTCTGCTTTAGCAATGGGGTTGAAAAGTTGTTGCTTTTTAGGCATTTTCAAATGCGATTGAAGTAGAGGCCTCAATGATGGAAATTTACAAGAGGCATCGCTGCTCTGGTTTCACTCTCTATACTGTAGAGATGTGTACACTAAATCCGGTTTGTATGCATTCGTGTATTGCATTTGGCCAGTTAAACGTGAGGGCATACCTGAAACAAACATTGCATGCCGAACTAACCTATACAACCCACCATTGCCTATTAACTTTGGGCCCATTTCCAGACTGTAACGGCCCTTAATTTAATGCTTCGAAAACGTCACGAGAGCATCAATTTGAATACATCTGGGTATAATCTGGTCAGTGGTTCCACTTTAGCGAACAAATGGGTGGGCACGTGGTTTGCAAGCGGAAAGTGTGGGCCACAAATGTGAACACAAATAGATAGTGACTCCTCTGTTAATGTGAGATAGGATTATTGTCGTATTTCGCCACAGTCAGTGCGAACGCTTCATCAAGGTTTACCTATATTTGTCCACATAGCTCCAGTCTCGTTAATTGTGCTCGCGGATATTATTATCTAAAACATTCATTATCCATTTTTGTATACACAAATTACACTTTTAGAAACGAATCGCTCATTATTGCCCAAAACCCCGTGATTTACCACCTAATTTCATTTGACTATAGCTTCGAGGACATCAATCTGGCGAGACACTGATTGGTAGAAAATGAAGAACTTTCAGCTCCGCAGTAAAATCACTCATTTGGATTAATAGTCTATTTCCCCGCGGCTTTGTCTGACGGCACGCTTTACGGAGCGATGTCCAAATTGATTAAAGCCGTAAATTCGTATTATATTCATCAGACCTGCCAAGTTTGTACCGTCTGTTATTAACGGCCTTGTATCTTTATTAGAAATGGCGGCCTCGGGCAGGGTTACTTAAGGCCATGAATCCGCTGTTACTCTGCCGCTCTGTCACGAAAGGCGATAGCCTAACCTATCGTTATTCTTCTCAGATATATATGGAAGAACTGGGTATATGTATTATTTTCTGTATAAAAAAGCAATAAATATGCATAAGAACGTTTTCATCTGTTCTCACGCCAGTCAAGGCCAAAATTATACCGTGTTCTTTCTTTTATGATATCCTAGTTATGTACACGGCAGATGTTTCCTCGGGATCTGTTATGTTTATCGTGGGCAAATAAGATGGTGTAGCTATTGTAAATATTACTGATGTCCTCTAGGGACGGTGTTATAGTCACAGATGCTTAGTTGATCAACAGTACACATAACGTTAAGAATCAATTCGTCTGAATAATTCGAAGTCATCTTGGACAGTATCCATTCTTACATTTTTATTTTACATTAGTCATCTTGGACAATGAATCAAATTTTCACACAGTTACAAAATGAATTCATAACAGACGCGAGCGTAGCTGTCTTGTCTTCTCGGGTATCAGTCATTGTGGCAGGCGAGAAATGATTGTATAACTGGACAAGCGGTTTTCCCCTGAGGCAGGGAAAATGCCTCATCATTTTCATATATAGATAGTTTTCGTACAGTCAATGTTAACTGGCCCAGAGATACTTCTCATTAGTTATATCAGAAGTGTGAGTATTTTGTCCTTTGGGTTAATTTCTTCTTGCTGTCTTTGACCTATACTTTCACAATAAATTAAAAGATGTTCATGGGCAAGAAGGATATAAATCTTTATTTATAAAGGAGGTCTACGTTGTCTGCTTCTTTTTTTTAAACTGTATTACAAAACCTGTCTTTCTTTCTGTATACAGGATCTTCCGAGTTTGTAACGAGATAGAGTTGGCGGCGTTGGCGGCTCAGATGATTACAAAGAGGATCCTAATGAAGAGTAAAGTGGTTCACACAAAAACTATACAGAGGGACGGCTCGGACAGGCCCTCGACATGGGAAGGTTAGTATTTTATTTTATTTACTTGATTGGTGTTTTACACCGTACTCAAGAATATTTCACTTATAAGACGACGGCCACCATTATGGTGGGAGGAAACCCACGACCATCCGCGTGTTGCTGAGGGACTTTCCTGTGCACATACGGCCCGAGAGGAAGCCAACGCGAAGCTGGAATTGAACTCACAACAATCGAATAGGTGAGAGGCTCCTGGGTCACTGCTCAGTGCTGGCGTTCGAACCACTTCGGGCACAGAGGCCCCTGGGAAGGTTAGTAAACGAGCAGCTTACTTCATGCTGATTGATTCATTGGTTCATTTCTTATAATCACCAACACCACAGTACTGACACAAATGCTAAGGTTACAAACTTTATGTTTAATTATTTTAATTATTTATTTTCTTATAAACTTATTATATATTAATTTAGTTCATAAATGGATAAAGCCATACTCTAGGATCTTTTACTTGTACAATACCTGCCAGTTTTAAGGGTAGGGGAAACTGGAGTGCCTGAGGAAAACCACTGAGTTTTGGCAAGTTCTTGGAGAACTTTCCCATGTACCCAAGTGACGTACACATTGTTCTTGAATCAACCGAGGGAAACGAGAGTTCAATCCTTGCCTTGGGCATTAGATTGGTGGATTTTTTCGACTTTCGCCGTTCGTAGGAAAGCTAGTGTCAATAAGCAATCGGGGGCCTCCGTGACTCAGTTGGTTAGCGCGCTAGCGCAGTGTTATGACCCGGGAGCCTCTCACCAATGAGGTCGCTGTGAGCCGAAGCCCAGCTCATGTTGGCTTCCTCTCCGGCAGTAGGTGGGCAGGCCTGTCAGCAACCTGCAGATGGTCGTGGGTTTCCATCGGCATCTGCCCGGTTTCCTCCCACCATAATGCTGACTGTCGTTGTATAAGTGAAACATTCTTCAGTACAGCGTAAAACACCAATGAAATAAATAAATAAGCAATCGGTGACGATTATTCGGGCAGCTGCACAGTCTCAGTTCGTTGAAAGCCATACACTTCTTCATTATCGCTTGTAAATGTTTACGTGACGTTATGTTCGTCAGTGTCTTGGTAAAAGTCCATGATATAGTTTGCACTGACCTTATACATGACAACAATTTGCCTCATGTGCTGATCTGTCGTGAAGTCATCCTCATTCTATCCTGTATAATACACTGCACCATAGAGAGTAAAGTTCACAATAGTGTCGATAGTGTGATAGTTGGTAATTGGTTACGCGTAACCGGTGAAGCCCTACCTATTGTCAGTTTACCTCAGTCATGGTTAGTTTTCTAACTGTTCATGTGTATGTTTAAGTAGCAGCAACTTACACGCCCTTACGGAACTTGCACGCCGTAAGGCTTACCCAGCTTACACACCCTTACGCAACTTGCACGCCCTTACGCAACTTACACGCCCTTACGCAACCTACACGCCCTCCTGGCATATGCAGAACTGGTAAAAACAAATACAGTGAGGATAGTTGGAAATTTTAGACGTTACTGGTCTCGAATTATTCAAAATGCTGTGCTGTCATCCCATTTACCACACAATCATATGAAAACATTGTAAAAGAAATGGAAAATGTTGCAACTATACCCACTTGGCAAGATTAATATACCATGTTTGCAGGTAGTATCGATCAAACATTCTCCCACATCTATGGTATGTCCACTTTTCTCCACTATATCCAATGACATCACACATGATGACCACATATAGTCTCAGGTTATCTGACATTCTGTTCGACATTTTGGTCATATCCGTACTGCTTTAAGGCCAGTAAGGAATTAGGAGATTGTAAAAGTGCAGTGATTTTTTACTGCTTACCCCATGCATGGATTAATCCCGAGTGGATGTACCACGGGAAATTATCGATTATTAACAGTCAAGACTGTAGCGTAATACAGATCCGCCTCAAAGAGCAAAGGGCCATATGATAGCCATTAGCACTTGTACTGAGTTTAACCCATTACGACAAGTGCTGGGGTGGGGAAATTGCCTCGAGAACCAACACATTTGCTGCGGAACAACGACTCAATAAACCCAAGCCAGTCAAGAAACATCTGGGCTTCCGGGAGCTGCGGCATTGATTTTTGCTCGCTCTAGCTCTAATTCCTCTACGATTCTATAAGCCCTGATCTGGTCATCGCCAAGCACGCAGTAGATTTTAAGAGACACATCCAGGTTCTTAAATAAGTTCTTACATGATTCCCCGTAAATACCATCTAAATAGTTTGATCAGTTACGTCGCCTGTTCGAATCTATCCCTCGCTTGTTTGACTGGGGCTTTAAGTCAGGAGTTTTGTCAGGTATCAAGCAAAGGTCGCTGGTTTACACGGGATTCATCACTGATATATTCAGGAGTTTTGTCAGGTATCAAGCAAAGGTCGCTGGTTTACACGGGATTCACCACTGATATTTTCAGGAGTTTTGTTAGGTATCAAGCAAAGGTCGTTGGTTTACACGGGATTCACCACTAATATATTCAGGAGTTTTGTCAGGTATCAAGCAAAGGTCGCTGGTTTACACGGCGTTCACCACTGATATTTTCAGGAGTTTTGTTAGGTATCAAGCAAAGGTCGTTGGTTTACACGGGATTCATCACTGATATATTCAGGAGTTTTGTCAGGCATCAAGCAAAGGTCGCTGGTTTACACGGCGTTCACCACTGATATTTTCAGGAGTTTTGTTAGGTATCAAGCAAAGGTCGTTGGTTTACACGGGATTCATCACTGATATATTCAGGAGTTTTGTCAGGTATCAAGCAAACGTCGCTGGTTTACACGGGATTCACCACTGATATATTCAGGAGTTTTGTCAGGCATCAAGCAAACGTCGCTGGTTTACACGGGATTCACCACTGATAAACCTCACCATCGTGGTTTATTAAAGTGAAATATTCGTGAACACGGCGTTTATAAATAAGGATACACATATCCTTATATGTGATATATTTATTTCAGAATTACGCAGCAGCGTAATTCTGAAATAATGCAGCCTGAACGTGGTAACGTTGATATAATGGTACGTAATAAAAGTGTAACAGTGCTAACATATTGGAGGATGTTGACGTGAATATTTCCAGAGCAGCGACGTATGCTTTCATAAATGGACTTTTTCGATATTAATGAACTCCATTACGAGTTCAAAATGAAGAGCTGATACAGGAACAAACTGGACTTCCCCAATAAACAGATACGGTTTATTACCACCTTTCATCCACATCGGACAAACCTTCAGCTTGCTTAACAAATTTATTTATTTGATTGGTATTTTACGCCGTACTCAAGAATATTTCACTTATACGACGGCGGGGAGCATCATGGTGGGTGGAAATCGGGCACAGCCAGGGGGAAACCCACGACCATCTGCAGGTTGCTAGCAGACCGTGCCATGTACGGCCGGAGAGGAAGCTGGCATGAGCTGGACTTCACAGAGACCGCATTGGTGAGAGACTCATGGGTCATTACGCTGCGCTAGCGCGCTAACCAACTGAGCCACGGAGGCCCACGGAGATTGGTATTTTACGCCGTACTCAAGAATATTTCACTTATACGACGGCGGGGAGCATCATGGTGGGTGGAAATCGGGCACAGCCAGGGGGAAACCCACGACCATCTGCAGGTTGCTAGCAGACCGTGCCATGTACGGCCGGAGAGGAGGCTGGCATGAGCTGGACTTCACAGAGACCGCATTGGTGAGAGACTCATGGGTCATTACGCTGCGCTAGCGCGCTAACCAACTGAGCCACGGAGGCCCCTCTTAACAAATACTGGCACTTAATCCAAAGGAATAAACAATGCATTGAAATATTTCCACTAAATCCACAGATTGGATTTGGGAAAGGTAAGATCGTTCGCGAACTTCTGCACAAATCCAAATTATAGCGGAGGATTTTCCAGCAATTAATCATTCTTTGACTCCTGATGAGGGTGGACGAGAGCAATGGGACTGACGAACTGTGGGTGTAACTTACCAGTACCAGTGGTACCTTTACCGTACTAAGTGGTCATATTGCTTATCACTGAAGGATTATGGCTTCACGACACCGAGCACTTACATGTGTATTGTTGCGTAACCTGCCTTCTACGAATTCTGTCTGATATGAGATAAACCTAAGCTTCATCTACATTACTGCTTTGATTGTTAATGTGTAATAAGGCTTGGGTTATACTGATGCGTGTCAAGTGCTGCACACAGTGTGTATACATGAAAACGGTGGTATTGTGGACTGTGTGGCACTGACTTTGAATGAATGATCACACTCACTTTGTGATTGTTAATGTGTAATAAGGCTTGGGTCAGAGTGATGCATGTCAAGTGCTGCACACAGTGCGTATACATGAAAACAGTGATATTGTGGACTGTGTGGCACTGACATTGAATGAATGATCACACTCACTTTGTGATTGTTAATGTGTAATAAGGCTTGGGTCAGAGTGATGCATGTCAAGTGCTGCACACAGTGTGTATACATGAAAACGGTGGTATTGTGGACTGTGTGGCACTGACTTTGAATGAATGATCACACTCACTTTGTGATTGTTAATGTGTAATAAGGCTTGGGTTATAGTGATGCATGTCAAGTGCTGCACACAGTGTGTATACATGAAAACAGTGATATTGTGGACTGTGTGGCACTGACTTTGAATGAATGATCACACTCACTTTGTGATTGTTAATGTGTAATAAGGTTTGGGTCAGAGTGATGCATGTCAAGTGCTGCACACAGTGTGTATACATGAAAACGGTGGTATTGTGGACTGTGTGGCACTGACTTTGAATGAATGATCACACTCACTTTGTGATTGTTAATGTGTAATAAGGCTTGGGTTATAGTGATGCATGTCAAGTGCTGCACACAGTGTGTATACATGAAAACAGTGATATTGTGGACTGTGTGGCACTGACTTTGAATGAATGATCACACTCACTTTGTGATTGTTAATGTGTAATAAGGCTTGGGTTATAGTGATGCATGTCAAGTGCTGCACACAGTGTGTATACATGAAAACAGTGATATTGTGGACTGTGTGGCACTGACTTTGAATGAATGATCACACTCACTTTGTGATTGTTAATGTGTAATAAGGCTTGGGTTATAGTGATGCATGTCAAGTGCTGCACACAGTGTGTATACATGAAAACAGTGATATTGTGGACTGTGTGGCACTGACTTTGAATGAATGATCACACTCACTTTGTGATTGTTAATGTGTAATAAGGCTTGGGTCAGAGTGATGCATGTCAAGTGCTGCACACAGTGTGTATACATGAAAACAGTGATATTGTGGACTGTGTGGCACTGACATTGAATGAATGATCACACTCACTTTGTGATTGTTAATGTGTAATAAGGCTTGGGTCAGAGTGATGCATGTCAAGTGCTGCACACAGTGTGTATACATGAAAACGGTGGTATTGTGGACTGTGTGGCACTGACTTTGAATGAATGATCACACTCACTTTGTGATTGTTAATGTGTAATAAGGTTTGGGTCAGAGTGATGCATGTCAAGTGCTGCACACAGTGTGTATACATGAAAACGGTGGTATTTCACACTGTGTGTGGCACCGACTGAATGAATTATCACATTGACTTTGAACAAAAAAATCAAACTATTCGGGCAACTCTTGATGCTAAACAGCTTTTGATGAAATGAGATTATATTAACCCTGTAGATTTGTAATCATTTGCGTGAAAGCTGTAAGTTGAAAGAGAGTTGGTAGGTTAAACGATACCTTAATTCCAGTTAAGTATACAAACAATATATCATGTGACAGTAAAGGGGTGAAATGTTTGAGGCGATACGTTACGAGGGTCTTTCCTCCAAAACCTTTTTGATTTCTTCCCTTTTGTTGTCTCTGTTCGACCATAGCTACAAAGTGAGTTTCTGGTTTGCTTACAGCTACCGTGGCCGTTCTCATCAACACCCAGCATTCCTCGATAAGGACATACATTGACAACATGGTGGAGATCGTCTCAAAGCTTCTGACCGGCAAACTTCGCTTCTGCGTCATGGTAAGTGAGCTAAATCTGTCCAGCCTTTTTACGTGGTGTTTTAATCTCCGCCTAGCCACAATAACATGTACTGCCAAGATGGAGGTAAATATCCACATACGGGAAGAAGAGGGGGGGGGGTGTATTTGTCTACACGGTAGATGCGATCTCCAGCCTCTTTCTTACCCAGGGTAGTTACAACCTGCTTCTCACATTTGTCCAGGGTAGTTACTGCCTGATGTTCACACTTGCCCAGGGTAGTTACGACCTCCTGCACGCAGTTGCTTAGGATAGTTACGACCTCCTATCCTCATTCGCCCTTGGTAGTTACGACCCGCAGTTGCTTAGAGTGGATACGGTCTCTTGCTCACATTTGCCCAGGGTGGTCACGAGCAACTGGCAGTATTTGCCCAGGGTAGTTACGGCCTACTGCCCGCCTTGTCCAAGGTAGTTACGACCTCCTCTCCGCACTTGTCCAGGGTAGTTATGATCTACATGTACTGCCTGCACTTTCCCAGGGTAGTTACATCCTACTGCCTGCACTTTCCCAGGATAGTTACATCCTACTGCCTGCTCTTGTCCAGGGTAGCTAGACCAACTGCCAGTATTTCCTCAGGGTAGTCTCCACCATCTGCTCACACTTGGCCAGGGTAGTTACGATCCCTATCGCACTTGGCCAGGGTAGTTACGACATACTGCCCGCATTTGCCCAGAGTGGTTACAACCAAGTGCCCACACTTGCTTGAGGTAGTTACGACCATCTGTCTGCACTTGCCCAGGGTAATGACGATCTTTTGTCTGCACTCGCCCAGGGTAGTTAAGACCTACTCTCTGCACTTAACCAGGGTTGTTACAACCTGCTACCCACACTTGGTCAGGGTAGTTACGACCAACTGGCAGTACTTGCCCAGGGTAGTCACGACCAACTGCTCACACTTACCCAGCGTAGTTACGACCTACTGCTCGCAATTGCCAAGGGTAGTCACTTCGTAAAACTGTCTGCTGTATCATATACAAATAAACACAATACGTACATTCCTTTAACCAAAAACGTTAACAAATGCTAGACAATATCATGGGTATTGACTACATAATGATTTCTGGGAAAACTGATGAGTCTCTAAAGACTGTACCACATCTTCCTAACCCTTCAGAGACTATCCAGAAAACAACCTTTGGCAAGACCTGGCAGAAGTCAATCAGATGGTTTGGTTTAAATGCAAGGTTTGACATATTAACCTCAGCATTATGGAATTGGGAAGCGGCAGAAAACAATGACGTCAAGCACGAGCTATTTACCGAGATTAGTCACTGCGGAATACTGTTCGTGAAATAACATATTAATAGCTTTATGTATAGAGGACGATAGGTTAACAGAAGGCCGAGATCAAATCTGAACACGGTCATACCAAAGACTTCACAAAGTGTTACTTGTTGCCGCCTCGCTTGGTGCTCAGCTGAGAGGTTTGAGCAAGAAAAGCGGCCGGGCTGGGCCGGTGTCAGTATAATCTGACTGGGTGGAATTCCATGTCTGGTGTCTTCTGCATTCAGTGTGGCAGCACTTTGGATGCATGGACTTGTCCTGCCTCAAGAAGACCCAATATATGTACACAAAACTAATGACTCCTCATAAACACCTTACTGCAATATTGTTGAGTGGGACGTGAGGCAAAAGCATACATACATACATATATACATATATACATACATATATACATACATACATACATACACAAAACAGCAAACTGTATCACCCGCATAAATCCTCTGATGACCATGTCATTTATTTGTCTATTTACTGATTTTTTTGTGATTGTTGTTTAAAACCCAGATTTTATTCCAGAGATGTTCATTTACATGGCGTTGGTCAAGATTCAAGTCGTCTGCAGCGCACTTCATGCAGGTTGGCACAAATAACCGAGAACCTTAGACTTCTTGTGAACGCCAGCTGCGGGTTATCTAAACCACCCTGCCCAAGAATTGGACTGTCCTCTTCTCGTGTGATTTGATAACGCGTGAAAGGTCAGCACGCTAACCACTCGGCCACGGTCTTCTATCGTGTGGCCACGTTATCTAGACGTCTGTCTGTGTGGACCTAGCTATTGTCCCCAGACCCGTTGTCACGCTATGGCTTCCTCTCTGAGGTTCACGATATGTCATTCCTGACACGCTGTCTGGTGTTAACAATATCTTACTCAGCTTTCTAATCTTGCAGATGGATTTCTCGGAAGTCCTATCCACGTGGTACAACGATTACCTGGGAGCGATTCCCGGATGTAGTGAGCACTACGCCACCAGAACTTTTAACAGCAGGATCTACATCACCAATCACAAGACTAGCAGCCATTTGTTCGACTGTAGTCCCATGTGGTGCTTGTTTTGTCCCATCTGCTGGCTGTCATCCGCACCGTGCTATTTTGTAAGTAGATCCTCGCACTCTACTTCATCGTGCCCTCAAGGACTCCGCGATACGCGTAAATCAGTACTGCTTCATCAATAAATGCTATAGGCCATTCTCCATTCCCAGTTGGCAGCGTGTCTCAGACCAGGGAGATAAGCAGCTGTCTTAGGCATAAGACGAATCAAATCTCAAATTTTGATCCTCTTCGTGTAATTAGATATTCGGAGTTATTGTAGTGAGCTTACGTTGTTTTATTGGGCTAGGATTGAATCTCGATATCAGTAGCGCCTGGTCGTGCTTTTTGGCTGCATGAACGTTATTGCTGAATTTTGTGTTTATATGACCAAGATAACTGCTATCAGAAAAGATTTAGACTTGAAACAAAGTTGTCGAAGAAAGCATAATTTGGCGACGAAACTT
Source organism: Liolophura sinensis (assembly GCF_032854445.1). Classification (NCBI taxonomy): domain Eukaryota; kingdom Metazoa; phylum Mollusca; class Polyplacophora; order Chitonida; family Chitonidae; genus Liolophura; species Liolophura sinensis. The sequence continues at coordinate 200,752 of NC_088297.1, read as the reverse complement.
TGTTCGCGCCTACTAAAGTTAATCAGTCAACATAAATGGTATAATCTACGAACCTCTGGTTTTTGGAGTGTAACTAGAATGTAGAATGTAACGTAAATCCAGTGGGACAGGTTTCTCCCATACCGATACTGAATCATACTCTCCTTTTTAATATATGTATAATCAACATACCAACCAGAACTTCTCCTTTAGGCAGCACAGTAACCAAGACCATAGTTTGGCGTCGCCGTCGCGGACAGAAGTCATACCGACGATATAACAGCATTGTGTTGAGCGCATTCATCACAGCCACGTTATGATGGTTACGTTTATGTATTTATTTATTTATCTCATTGATGAGTTTCACCATACTTAAGAATATTTCACTTTGAAGGAAACCTACGACCATCCGCAGGTTGCTGGAAGATCTTCCATGATGGTCATTATTGGTAAATACAAGCAGAAAATGTTAAGGTTGTTCTTAAGATGCGTTTTTATTCAAGGCTTTAACGCATTTTTGTCAATTTGTAAATACATATAAATACACATTGATCTCCTCTTGAACGCTTGCAGGCCTACAGAAGAGCGACATGCGTGGACAGCCGAATAGAGGTCAAGGCCGAGGTCACGCACGTGCTGCCGACTGTCAATGACGATTCCGAGAGCTGACAACCGGTTGGCCAAACGTCTTAGGTGAGTATCCTGTCTATAGTCGTACACCAATGTAATTGTGTATGCAATGTAGGCTCTGCTGGATGTGATTGTATATGCAATGCAGGCACTGCTGGCTGTGATTGTGTATGCAATGTAGGCCCTGCTGCCTGTAATTGTGTATGCAGTTAATATGTTTAAGTATGAATAAATCTAAACACCGCCTTAAATATTCATAAATCTTTACAATAAACACACGAAACATTTACATAACATGCATCCTGTTGCCTGGTCTTCGACAATTGATATTTCATTTTTTTTCCTAAAGAAGAGATGTTCTGTTCTACTCAATCAAAGAGAATCTCTCAAAATAATCCCCCCCCCCAAAAAAAAATCCCATAAAATGTTGTGTCCTAGATCTGACATCAATTGTCTACAAGTGGTGCTTCGAGCAATTTGCCTCTAATCTTTTCACACAGAGATTAGTGAGCGAGCTTCCTACATCTCGACTCATACTATTGTAGTTTTGACACTGATTTAAAGATTTAAGTTCGGCCTTGAAGAGAGACTGAGAACGACGAACCGAAAGGTCAGTGTGGTGTTGGGAGACATCTATAGAGCATAAGCCCTTGTATGTGGTAAAGTCCCCAAAGCTCCAATGCAAACGCGTCTGTAGTTTAATTGATCTACAATCAAAGAGATGGTCGTGGTTTTCCCGTCCACTTATAATGCTGCCGTTGCATAAGTGAAATATTCTTCAGGAAGGCGTCAAACACCAATCAGCTAAATAAACAACAGGCCCATAGACCATAGATCACCATAGAGCCATAGAAGAGGGGTAGTTTTATCATAATTGATGTTCTGAGTTTATAAAAAGTTGTTAGAGCCCAGAAAACGAATGTGGACATGTTTGTGGAAGAGTGAATGTTATTTTCTGTCTTGTCTGTTTCAGCATAATTATATATGTGTGTACGTATATGTATGTGTGTCGTAGTCTGCATTTGCGGAGATGCCACATTTTACCTAAAAAACCCGTATGGATACCCTGTCCTCATTAAAATATAGGTACATGTATTTTATTTACATCGTTTGTGTAAGACCTTAACTATACATACACTCTCTCAAGGCCAACATGTTTCCTAAGAGTTTGGGCAACAGCGGTCTTAACAGTAATTTGCCCCAATATTTAACCGTGAGAACATTGAGGGAAAAACTGTTCGTCCGCATACAAAGCTACATGTACGTACAGTATAGGTTTTATAGCGTGCAGTCGCCTTTCTGAACACGCATGCATTTGCACTTTAAAAAGGACGTCCACCGTATCAGCAAAGGTACATGTTCAGTCCTATTCACTTGTGTCGATCATTAGTGTCGATCAAGTGTGTTGACCACGTGCGTGCAGCAGCGCGTGCTGTGCTCTGTGGCGTGATGCCTTAACATACGTTAACCTATACGTTATGCAAAGTGTTCATCGAAATGTTTAAGTTGGTGGAATGTCTGCTAGAGCCGAGGGAAAAACGGCAATATTGATTGCTTGTGTACTTATTCCAAGCCATTAGTATAATTAAACTGGAAACCGTCACGACAAATGAATTGTCCATTTAAATTTCTATACATATCTTTTTCAGATCCAAGAACCACTTTCCAGGATAAACGTTCTGATGTTCCGATGACGGGTTAAGCCTTTGACCTGCAATACTTAAGAATCGATTTGTTTCACGTAGGGAAAGAAGAGATCTGCTCGCGAAAAGTAATCCAGTCGTTCGGTCAATTGACATGCGCAAATATTCGTGTTGCGTGCATGGATGAATTTGGGAAGAGCCAATATAGCTTCTGATATGTGCATGTTCTGGACGGAAAGAGAGTGGCGTCGCTTTTAATTTCGGCTTAGAAGAGCTGAGGGAAAAGTTCACCAAACATCCTATCGATTTCGTTTTCTTCTAGGAAGTGGCCATTGGGCTGATCTACCCTAACGGAGCACGTGGCGTGGAACCGTGACTAATGGATTACGCATGGGCTTCGTCTACGGAAGTCGGAAACCACCATTCGATCTTTTCCTCATTGTGTTATGGAGTAGAAACGTCAAGAACAGATGGTCTTATCCGGCTCCAGTATTGCCAGGATGTGAGGATAAAAGGTTTGATAGATTACACGAAATGTGCTCTAGAGCAAAAGCCTGATGTGTCGTAATCATGGTGCTAAGAGACGTTTGCCTACAGATAAAGACTGAAAGATATAATCGCGCAAAAGCACTGCTGCATGTTGTTCTTATCGCTCTGAGGATTGATTTGCTGGACTGTTGGTAAAATTTGTAACCCCTATCATGACAACTTGGGCATTCACGATGCGTCGGAATACACGGCGGCATCGACTTGCTCATGCGAATTTTCTGTGAAACTGACACACGTCTGCAATCATCCAACTTGCGATGGATGTTCAGAAGAAAACAAAAAGTAGCATCAAAGACTGTGTGCTGAGGGTAACACGGTTTGTACTAGTAACGTCATCGCGTGATAGATGAAGTATACCGTGTCGATTCAGCACATGTGTATGTTAAAAAGACCGTGTGGTGAAGGTAACACGTTTTGCACTTATAACCTGATCGCGTGATCGATGAAGTACCTTGTGTCGATTAGGCATATGTGTATATTAAATGTAGCGCATGAAGTGTGTGTGAAATTCAAGTGAGAGAGGTAGGTGTAATCTGGTAGGAGGGGTGTGTATATTTAGTCTGAAGGTGAATGTGGTAAATGCTGTGTGGCATTTGTAACCGTTTTCTCAGTTACATGCATCCCGTTCTTACCCGTGCAGTGGAGAGGAGGAAATCCTCACTGGAATGTACTTGAATACCTACCTGTCTGTGCACAGATTATCAGGACTTTGTCACACTTTATCTGCAGACAATGACATCACTGGCGCTTCCATTATGTTTGTATGAGAATATGAATTTCGTGTAGGCACATACGAGCATGTTAGTAACATCGTCTAATGAGTGATTGCCTTTAATTCACAGGAGCTGTAAGTGTTAACTACGAATTATAAAATCAAAAACAAATACTACTCTGTTTAATCTGCTTATTTAATCTGCTTAGTCAGTTGATACGTATAGTTTACCTCTGAAAGCAATCAGAAAGTCTATGCGAGATCATGTTTTATGCCATTATTCAATTGTTCAATTCTCCTAATTCGTTTAGAAGAATAAGGTGTTCATTAAGAAGTCAGCATATACAAACAAGTTACATATATTACCAAAGTATAAAATACAGCTACTTGTTGCCAAAATGTGAAAACAGTATATATAGGTGAATTTACTTTGATTTTTAACGTAATTGAAAGAGATTTATTGTTGTCATTTGGTATAAATACATTGGTTTTATTCTAGAAAGTATTAAAGTTATTAAGTATTATGGCATAATTTGTGTACTGTAAATATCACTGTAGCATAATGGCAGTCTTACCATGGCAAGACAAGACCAGAAACCGTCTTGGAAATATGAATTTTGCTTTGTGTTTCATCAGTTCCTGTTTATAACAAGTTATTGATTTCCTTCAATAAAATACGTTTGAGAATTTTTTAATTTTGTCAGCAGTCCTTACAAATGCAGCGCTTATGCATGTTTTATCTACTACGCTTAAGTTAGCCGAAGTTCCACTAGATAGAGCACCTTGACTCATAAAAGTCTTTCGTTCGACTGAATGAGTGCACACGGCTTGACACCACCTCGGCAATACAACAGCCATACAATGGGGAAAAAATCACATTAGAGTCTGTTTGAACTTCATTGCCTTCGTAAATGCACCTGGGCCGGCTTTACAAAGAAGGTTGACTTACGCAAAACGTAACTGCCGTGGCGAAGTAATGCTTTAGTAGTAGCACACGTTATTTGCAGATTCCCTTGCTCACACTGCGTGACAGTAAGTTATGGGCAATGTTCACGTGGCAGTTTTTGCAGTCTAACCTTTGTGTACGACCACTTGTCTTCGGGCAACAGTGTGGGCATTTCTGTACGTCAAAGTGGGATAGCTCTTCAGTATAACGTGCGAAATGTCGGTGGTTTATTCTGTGTACTTTGATGTCATCTACACACAGCGAAAACTTCCTGAGTGTGTCGTTAAGCAATAATCAAATAAGTAAATAAAGTAAATATGTGCACAGTATATGTCGTGCTGACGGGCGCGTCACAAAAACGGGCCCCATGACTTGCACTTCGTGAGGTTTAGTTTTCGGAAAAATGGTACAGAAACACCTCATATGTATCAGACACTATATTTTTCACGGTATGCGGATATCAAACAGTCTGCCCCTGACCACAGCCTAGCTAACAACCTGCACCCTCATTGAAGCCTGTAATGTACCCCACACACGCACAGAACCTCTAGAGACAAGAAATTGACGAGTTAGCCCCAATAGGCTGTAATTTGTTCACACTTCACGTTTAAGGTAAAGGCTTGTTCAATGGACATCTCGGGTTGAGATACAAGTAACCCAGGTACAGCTGAGAAAAGCCCAGGTCTAATTTACTACCGAGTTGTGGCGAACTGTAAGCATTGCCTTTCGTTTTTACAGGAACCAATTCTTCATTCAGAAACCTAATTAAGTTAAGACACGTGTACTTCAATTACCGAATCAGGTTCTTTATTCAGCACACAAGAAGCAATTGAAGGCTGGCATGATGAACGACGTTAATCAATGGCGTGCGTGTTGAGTACGACGTTAAACCCCAAGCACTCACTTACTCACTCCATGACGTGCGCGCTCTGCCCGGTTTCCTCCCACCATAATGCTGGCCGCTGTCGTATAAGTGAAATATTCTTGAGTAAGGCGTAAAACACCAAATAAATAAATAAATCCATGACATGCGCAGTACGTGATCAACATGGTATATCAAATGGCTTGCAATCAGAATCTACTAATTCAGTTGTTGTTGCTTTGCTGCTATTAGTGGCTTTAGCGCTGTTGTTGTTGATGTTCTTGCTGCTGGGAATGTGGGGTGCATTTTGGAACTGCACATGCGTCGCCCATAATGACTGCATATTCGTCATTTTTTTCTTTTTAACGGGTGTACATAATAAAATATCCGCAACACAATGACACAAGTTAGCGGTATAACAAAACTTATAGAAGAAAGAATCAGGTGTACAACTTTACGCGTCATACTGGGAGAAAGCAATCGACGATTTACGCAAACGCCCCTGCTTTATTTATTTATTTATTTGATTGGTGTCTTACGCCGTACTCAAGAATATTTCACTTATATTTTAATATATGTCACTTAGTATTATGGTGGGAGGAAACCAGGCATAGCCCGTGGGAAACCCACGACCATCCCCAAGCTGCTGGCAGACCTTCCCACTTACGGCCGGAGAGGAACAAACGCCCCTACAACTGATAATTGTCACGAAGGCATTAGGAATTTTAGGAAAGCGGGAAATCTACGATCGCGGGGATTGAGCCCGTACCTTGAGTGCTTTGAGATTAGGGATTCCGGATGTCATTCACTGCGAAACATCTTGTTAACAAAGTAACCAAGGAAAAGCAAATGATTATCTTCTCCTGACAGAAAAAAATGTGTGCAATTACTACTCAATCCAGTAACTCCATTTAGGAAACTAGAGCCCTTCTTCAGCAAAATTCCGTATTTTGCTTTGTTTAGCTCAAAGTATGTACATTGTCTTATGTGCACATCTATAATCCAAATCTAATTGTCCAAGCGTTTTTGTCCACTGATTACTACGGAAACAGAGAACAGAGTATTGAAATGGAAAGAGTGAAATGATAACAGTGCCTTCAAGTCTGAAACACTTCATCATCAATTCGTCTGCAAATTAAGTTAATCAAGAATTGTCTCGCTTCCGGAACAAATGTGAATAGATCAACCTGCTTATGCCAAATTTTAAAATTTATATTTCACCAGATGAGGAATGTCTACGTGATTTAATTCCCCAAGCAAAAAATGGAGAATATATAGATGAAATGTGACTATGAGACAAAGTTTAAATTCCGGAGGCCATGTTTAAATTCCGGACGCCATGTTTAAATTCCGGAAACCAATCCACAGCCGCCTTTATCCGTACACAACATAGCTGGCGAGCAATGGCTGATAATGATCGCCCATTGATATGGTTTTACTGACGTATTCAGTCACTGCCTCAGCAACGCCATGAGTATTGTCTAGATTTGGACCATTCTGAGAAATATAGGTATATGGCCACTTTGATTTGTCTGAGACTTGTCACGAATTCCACGAATCCATTTAATTAAGGTGCTGGAAGGAAGTCCAGAGAAAGCTTTTACTGCTCCAATAATAGCTTAGATTTGTATGGATTTTTTCATAGAATGGTCCTACACAAGCGTTTTCCTTGTAACGAAATGTGTGACAACCGACCGGACTACTTTCCTACTACGCGTTTAACCAAATTTATTGGTGTTTTCAAGACTTGCATGAATCGCATTGGCGGTATATGTTCATAAAAGTGGCAACAGCTCTTGAATCCCGTGAGATGTCGATGTTGTCTTGCATCCACGTCCTCGGTTACACTAAAAACATTGATCTGTTAATTTTAACAGAAAGTCTGTTGTCTGAGTGATCCTAGAATGTATTATGTTATACAATATAGGCACAATATTCTGTCATATTCAACATAACGTCCTGTTAGTCTAATAGGAGTTTGTGGTATATTTAAGAGAGTAATCTGCTCCAATAACAGAAAACATTGTAGCATCACTCGGTCAATAGGCTTCTGTTAAAATTAACAGGTTAATTTTTGGAGTGTAAATGAAGGACCCATCTTAATAGATAAGAGGTCGAAAATTTAATGAAGTGACCCACAGGTAGACGGACCCGCCAGCTGACGGACTAACTGACAGACAGAAATGTATGGACCTGTATTTCGAAACGGAAAACGTGTAGGTAGGCCTATTTTGAATCGGTCAAAGTCTGATGAATAGCCCTATAGTGAGTTCTATGTTCTCCAAACCTATGCCGGCTTCTTAGCACAGGTATGTGTAAAAAATGACATTACTGGAAAAACCAATTACAGAGGTAAATCCACGAGATAAGTCTCAGCAGAAGCCGGCTTCTGTCACTCAGGCAAATCATAGAACTGTCTCAAGAAGCTATTATGTAAATAAAATTGATATTGAGTGGATCTGTCAGGCGAAATAGCATAGATTCCGTAGCACGATGCCTTTACTGAACAATCGATACAAATTAAAGGGTAGTCACCGAGACATCTGAAAGTATAAACCAGCAACGTGTCATAGTGAAGTGTTAGATACATCAGCGTAATGCGGTATTTGCTGCAGATAACACGGTTAGAGGTGAAGATAATTTTGTCTTCGTGTCACAGCATAGCCTAGAGTTGCTCCTTCGGAATCCAGCCTATCTACCAGCCGTCAACCAAGACGCACGTTCCTGGTCAATAAAGTCCCCGTCTTTTTTATACAATATTTATATCGTTTGTGTTTTTGTGCAATATTGGGCAATCAATATTATAGGTGGAGTTGACAGGAAAGACCGGGTAAAACCACCACGTGGCAAATCAAAGGAGAACCCAAAAAAATAGCATTTTGCATTAACACTATTCCCAAGTGCCCAAGTTTAAGACAGTTTTGAAATTATTCATTGCAACGTGTACTGTTTGTAATAAGACTTTTACATTTTGTAATCTTCTACCATTATAATAATACACAAACAAAAATATGTTATTTAATTCGACAAACGGATTGCCTTTCACATAACACCAATGATATTGGACAAAAAGAAATGAAATTTTGCTTTTTCATGTAGTCAAGCACATTTTCAGTAAACAGAGATTATATAACAAAAAGCCGTTAGGGAATGAGCTGATTACGTTACAAACTATATCAGAAAGGACAAAGCAATTTTAAAAAAGATAAAATGTTATTTTCTCCTATGTTTTTTTTTAATTTTGCTATGCTTTATTTGGTTCAATCCAACATTGACAATGAGGCATGTTTGTCATTACCGGAAGCAGCGTGCAACCTCAATTGCCTGTTGACGACATTCATACCAACAATAGTGACAAAATTCACATGACAAACTGCTTTCTCTTAATGGCCGCATTTCCTTCCACAATTGTCTGCAGGCCGTTATCCGAAAAGACGTTGCAGTACCCAAGACACACGGGTGTGATGACCTCGTGTCTTGTTTAAAGGAGTTGCGCTTTCATCGGCGGATGAATCGTGTATCACCCATAATCTAAATATAAAGTTCCCCATTTCCGATGTTTGAAACTGAAACAACTGTTTTTATCAATCCAAAATTAAATGGCCTTTGGACTGATTTTCTTCATTGATAAATGAAGCGCCTAATGGGTTTTCTTAAAAGACTACTCGAAAGTCACACGCCTGGGGCAGAGATTTACAGTTGCCTGGAGAAGGGAGATAGCTTTTCGGACATGTTTTGCCTTGTATTCTCCACATGAAACCCGAGACAATGGTATTCTGATTGTGACTGTTTTTCCGCAGCTACGCCAATGCGCTTGTGTTACTTCATGCGATTACTTGACGCATTCTTTAGAGATCCCATGCGTTGACAACTGTTGCCCTACTACACCGTCAACCCCTGCGTTGACAACCGCTATCCTACCACACCGTCAACCCATGCGCTGACAACCACTATCCTACCACACCGTCAATCCATGCGTTGACAACTGCTGTCCTACTACACCGTCAACCCATGCGTTGACAACTGCTATTCTACTACACCGTCAACCCATGCGTTAACAGCTGCTATTCTACTACAAAATCAACCCAGGCGTTGACAACTGCTGTCCTACTACACCGTCAACCCATGCGTTGACAACTGCTATTCTACTACACCGTCAACCCATGCGTTAACAACTGCTATTCTACTAAGCCGTCAACCCATGCGTTGACAACTGCTATTCTACTAAGCCGTCAACCCATGCGTTGACAACTGCTATTCTACTAAGCCGTCAACCCATGCGTTGACAACTGCTATGCTACTAAGCCGTCAACCCATGCGTTGACAACTGCTATTCTACAACACCATCAACCCAGGCGTTGACAACTGCTATTCTACCACACCGTCAACCCATGCGTTGACAACTGCTATTCTACTACAACATCAACACAGGCGTTGACAACTGCTATCCTATTACACCTTCAAGCCATGCATTGACAACTCCTATCCTAGTACACCGTCAACCCCTGCGTTGATAACTGCTATTCTCCTACACTGTGAATCCATGCGTTGACAACTGCTATTCTAATAAGCCGTCAGCCCATGCGTTGACAACTGCTATTCTAATAAGCCGTCAACCCATGCGTTGACAACTGCTATTCTAATAAGCCGTCAACCCATGCGTTGACAACTGCTACTCTACCACACCATCAACCCAGACGTTGACAACTGCTATTCTACCACACCGTCAACCCATGCGTTGACAACTGCTATTCTACTACAACATCAACCCAGGCGATGACAACTGCTATCCTATTACACCTTCAAGCCATGCATTGACAACTCCTATCCTAGTACACCGTCAACCCCTGCGTTGATAACTGCTATTCTCCTACACTGTGAATCCATGCGTTGACAACTGCTATTCTAATAAGCCGTCAGCCCATGCGTTGACAACTGCTATTCTAATAAGCCGTCAACCCATGCGTTGACAACTGCTATTCTAATAAGCCGTCAACCCATGCGTTGACAACTGCTACTCTACCACACCATCAACCCAGACGTTGACAACTGCTATTCTACCACACCGTCAACCCATGCGTTGACAACTGCTATTCTACTACAACATCAACCCAGGCGATGACAACTGCTATCCTATTACACCCTTCAAGCCATGCATTGACAACTCCTATCCTAGTACACCGTCAACCCCTGCGTTGATAACTGCTATTCTCCTACACTGTGAATCCATGCGTTGACAACCTGCTATTCTACTAAGCGTCAACCCATGCGTTGACAAACTGCTATCTACTACACCATCAACCCATGCGTTGACAACTGCTATTCTACTAAGCCGTCAACCCATGCGTTGACAACTGCTATTTTACTACACCGTCAACCCATGCGTTGACCACTACACTTTTACTGCAACGTCAAACCCTGCGTTGACCATTGCTATTCTACTGCACCGTCAACCCATGCGTTGACAACTGCTATTTTACTACACCGTCAACCCATGCGTTGACCACTACACTTTTACTGCAACGTCAAACCCTGCGTTTGACCATTGCTATTCTACTGCACCGTCAACCCATGCACTGACAACTGCTATTCTCCTACACTGTGAACCCATGTGTTGACAACTGCTATCCTACTACGCCGTCAACCCATGCGTCGACAACTGCTATCCTACTACACCGTCAGCCTATTGCACTGACAACTGATATTCTACTACACCGCCCACCTTTTGTGGTGACAACCGCTATCCTACCACACCGTCAACCCATGCGTTGACAGCTGCTGTCGTACTACACAGTCAACCCAGGCGTTGAGAACCGCTTTCCTACTACACCGTCAACCCATGCGTTGACAACTGCTGTCCTACTACACCGTCAACCCATGCGTTGATTTAGTTATTTTATTTATTTGATTGGTGTTTTACGCCGTACTCAAGAATATTTCACTGATATGATGACGGCCAGCATTATGGTGGGAGGGAACCGGGCACAGCCCGCGGGAAACCCACAACCATCCGCAGGTTGCTGACAGACCTTCCCACGGACCCCAAGCGTGGACAACTGCTATTTTTCTACACCGTCAAGCCATGCGTTGACAACTGCAATCCTACTACACTGTCAACCTTAAACAAGGATAAATCCTCTTCCGATAAGTTATAATGTGTCACGTTCCATTCACACTGTGTTAACGCATGCGCTAGGGAATCGCAGGTGGAAACACCCCAGGGTATTTATGTTATTCATATTCTCGGAAAACTTTAAGTGGGGGGGGGGGGGGGGGGGGTGGCAATTGCACACGCATGCGCTTTTCCGCTGGAAACACATCATTAGTCTTCAGGCCATATTCAGCCGGTTACGTGTGACCATTTGCCATCCATCACACTGCTCACACTGTGGTTTTTATCTTCTATTGTCAATCTATACTGTGTAAAATACTTTTCAACTAAGCTGGATAGTCTATCATCCATTCCTACCTATGGACCTATGGGATATCGTTTTGTGCCCAAACTGATCACACAGGATTCGTATATGAAGAAGGACGATAGCCATTCCATGTTGGATCAAGCCGCCATTACGCGGCAAAATGTACCTGATTGGGCAAATTGATAAATATATCGGATGTGACTTTATTGGATTGTGGTTTATTTAATTGTTGTTCTTCTTCTTTTCTCATACAAGTGAATGGAATCCGGAGCTCATTTCAACACGCAACGCATCAAAGGTCACCGCTCTCGTCCACGGCAGATTCTAGGTAAAGGGCGCATCCAAAGATTTCTGCGATTGCCTTATGCTACCCATTCAACCTACCACAGCACATAACGAGATAGGGCATTTCTATATTCCTCCGTTCTCACTGCATTTGGGGACCTTGGAACGCTAAGCGGTCGGAGTCATTCGTGTGACCTTGGGGAGGCTAAGCGGTCGGAGGCATCCGCGTGACCTTGGGAAGGCTAAGCGGTCGAAGGCATTCGTGTGACCTTGGGGAGGCTAAGCGGTCGGAGGCATCCGTGTGACCTTGGGAAGGCTAAGCGGTCGGAGGGATTCGTGTGACCTTGGGGAGGCTAAGCGTTCGGAGGCATTCGTGTGACCTTGGGAAGGCTAAGCGATCGAAGGCATTCGTGTGACCTTGGGGAGGCTAAGCTGTCGGAGGCATTCGTGTGATCTTGGGAAAGCTAAGCGGTCCGAGTCATTCGTGTGACTTTGGGGAGGCTAAGCGGTCGGAGGCATCCGTGTGACCTTGGGAAGTCTAAGCGGTCGGAAGCATTCGTGTGACCTTGGGAAGGCTAAGCGGTCGGAGGCATTCGTGTGACCTTGGGAGGCTAAGCGGTCGGAGGGATTCGTGTGACCTTGGGGACGCTAAGCGGTCGGAGGCATTCGTGTGACCTTGGGGAGGCTAAGCGTTCGGAGGCATTCGTGTGACCTTGGGAAGGCTAAGCGATCGAAGGCATTCGTGTGACTTTGGGGAGGCTAAGCGGTCGGAGGCATTCGTGTGACTTTAGGGAGGCTAAGCTGTCGGAGGCATTCGTGTGACCTTGGGGAGGCTAAGCGGTCGAAGGCATTCGTGTAACCTTGAGGACGCTAAGCGGTCGGAGGCATTCGTGTGACCTTGGGGAGTCTAAGCGGTCGGAGGCATTCGTGTGACCTTGGGGAGGCTAAGCGGTCGGAGGCATTTGTATGACCTTGAGGAGGCTAAGCTGTCGAAGACATTCGTGTGACCTTGGGGACGCTAAGCTGTCGAAGGCATTCGTGTGACCTTGGGGACGCTAAGCGGTCGAAGGCATTCGTGTGACCTTGGGGACGCTAAGCGGTCGAAGGCATTCGTGTGGCCATTTACGCTGTCCAACTTTCGTCCTGCACTCCACCAAGATGATTTATATGTCTGTACGTCACCTGTGGGAAAGTTTGTCAGCACTTTACCACATGCTGGTGTTATGACCCAGTCACGTCGGTTTCCGCCGCCAAAAAGTTGATCGCCATCGTGAAATGAAAAATTCTTGAGTATGGCGTTAAAAAAAACAATCAAAATAAATAAATAAATATTATACTTAAGAATAGGCGTTTGAGGCCAACACAATATTTTGTGAATTTTATAGCGACGTATCTCAGCCAGAACAGACTTTGTCATGAAATCTGCCTTTGCTATATCTGGATTGTTTATAGCAAGCAGATTATCAATACCGATTTTGTACCTGTGCTGCAGCTTGCTTGTACAACGAAGCAATCCATTGTGAATGTAGACCTACAGTCTACAGATACGAATCATCTACAGAAAATACACGCAATCACTGAAACCCAAACTGTTATTACAGTGTGTATAGTTCCAGGTGTCCGGACTGTACGATCATTTGTATCTATGAGGAGTGTTCCACGCAGTCTTTCCTTCATGTCACGCGATACAGAGAAAGGAATCTATGTTGGGAAGATTTCTCAGCCATTACCTTAATTTCAGTCTAAGTGAATGAGGCAGATATGAGAGTATGTAGTACTTGGGCGGCGAAAACAATATTTCCCTATGCTGTACCTATTCTCCATTCACCTTGCTTGTGAAATTAGACAACTTGCTATAGATTTACAGCTTACACAAACCTATCATGTGCAGGAAAATGCGATGTAAACCAAACTGACAAGAAACGTTAGTGTAAAAGCAGGCCATGTGTGATTACAGGTATAGGGTTCCATGTGGTCGGACCTGGTCAGTTCGCCTATTTACGGCCAGCTGTATCCATGTGGAGTGTGGGGCACATGACTCGTGTCCTTACCGCATGCCACTAGCACGAGACACGGAGAAACGAACCTACGTTGGGAAGGATGTCTCAACAATAAACTTAATTTCAAGCTTCTGCGATCTCGCTGGTAAAATGATTTTGCTGAATAAAACGGGTCGAAATGAGAGTAAATATGGTTGACTAGTCCGCCCGAGACGTATTACCTAGGGAGCCTTTCTGTATAGCATACACATGAGCAAGGTTTTCCACTGTAATCAGGGTCTATTTAAGCCACCACATTATCATATCTCACCCAAGTAGTCATGTTTTTGCCAAATGTGGTTTTACACGTGTAAAATAATTGTGATGTTGCTTAACCCATGATTTGTAGAAGCTGTGTGTGATAGGTGCTCATGGCCTTGTCGATGAAATCATCACCGACAGCTCACCAGAGCTCGGCCCGGTTTTCTCCCACCATAATGCTAACCGCCGTTGTATAAGTGAAATATTCCTGAGCACGTCCTAAAACACAAATCAAGAAAACAAATAAAATAAATAAATCATCTCGAACGGAATTACCTTTTGTCAACTTTCATGAAACAGCTTCAGTGTAGCAGACCTTGCTTCCTGTGCTAACATAATAATTTCTTTCAGAGATATCCATGTACCAAGGTTGACATTTGAAGCCAAGCCATAAATTATGAATAATAAATAAAAGCGGAATAAAAACCCGATTCTACTTCCCCACAGGCCATTTATGAAAGAAGCTTGATTAATGAATCTTGCATTTCAATCATTTAACACAGGCTCTGGACCATCTACGCAGTTTTAGTTACATTTTGCTGTGATTTAATCCGACAAGAGAAGCCAATTTTTGTTACACAGTTCACAATGCGTCAGTATTGATAAGGAGTCTGTTTGGTATTCCTCCCGGAATCCCTCAAACAGATACCGCTATGGGCCCCTGACAGATACCGGTATGGGCACCTTACAGATACCGGTATGGGCCCATAACAGATACCTGTATGGGCCCCTTGAGAAAAAGATTCCATATTTCGATCATTGCCCAGCCTGAGAAAATGATTTCATGTTTCAATCATTGCACAGGCTGAGAAAATGATTTCATATTTCAACCATTGCCCAGCCTGAGAAAATGATTTCATATTTCAATCATTGCCCAGCCTGTGTCATTTACGCAAGAGTTGGCTGCAGGAAATTCATCTAAGGCTTTACATGTCACCCAAACCTTTCATAGAAATAATCCGGATGAACAAAAAAAGAAAAACTAGAAATAAAAAGACAAGATTTAAGATTTTTCCTTAAGAATTTAGTCGACAAAAAATCATTGGTACCCGCAGAAAAATATACATGTTGTATTGATCCTCACAGTAATTCTCTTTGGACAAAGAAAACCTTAATTACAGATGTGTTAGCAAATTTAAGAATGTAATACGTCTATTAATATTAATAGCGTCTTTTGCGCAAGGACGTGAAAAACTTTAAGTCATGCAAAATTGTCCTGAAGTAGTATGCAAAGTCCAAGGTTTTAGCCAATCAAGATTTACCCATTAAAGTTATCGTGTAAGAATACTGATGATATTGATTCAGTAACTGAATTGTCAACAATCTTATACATAGTGTATTCGACCTTCCAGGAACCTCCAAAATAAAGTCTAATGTACATCTTTTACCTACAAGAAATGAAAGACTTAATCTTCATAAACAAAGGAATAGCCTCTCCTTGTATTCCATTCATTTTATAGGGCCCTCGAGAATGGAAAAAAAAAACTCCCCAAATGTAAATTTTACCTCTTTTTCTTTATTAAGAATATTTTCAAGGACAACGTTTTGAATATCACAAATAACAAACCTCTAACAATCAACTTAATTTCATATCGCCATCAACCAACCATGTTTCTTGGCACCTTGGTACTTACGTATAAAAACATGCCTGTCTAGTTAGGTTCTTTTGTTATACATTTAACTCCCGCCTCACACTTATTCAACCATTTGTTTATAAATATAAATGCCCCAAAATACCTTCTTGATCGTATTTTATTGTATACAGTTGTGCTCGTAGTATTGATTAATAAACAAACAAACATAAACAATTGATATTTTCGGCATGAGCAGATGCAAAAGCTTCAAATCGACTAGTCGAGTAGTGCAGTGTAGGTGTATTTTACCTACTTGGACCATGAGTAGTTGATAATTTATTTATTTATTTGATTAGTGTTTTACGTCGCACTCAAGAATATTTCACTTCTACTTTTTTTTTAGAAATCACATAAAAGGTATGCTTAAACTTTATTTGGGATTACTTTATCATCTTTCTGGTCTATAGTGCTGTAATGTATTTACTTATTTATTTATTTATTTATTATTTATTTGATATTGGTGTTTTACACCTTACGCAAGAATATTTCTATCATTAGATGGCGTCCAGCATTATGCTGAGAGGAACCGGGCAGAGCCTTGTGGAACTCATGACTATCTATAGGTTGTTGGCAGACCTTCCCATAACAGAGAGGAAGCCCGCACAGAGACCCCAGTGTTGTCTTTTGTGTCAAGCGTTAATGATCAAGAATCCAAAACCAGCTGTCAACCGATATTGACGTTCCGGGTCAATAGTCACAAAGCCAATTCCTAAAACAACGTTTAACACAAACCACAGCAGAACTTCACAAAATATATAGAGTACGAAATTAGGACGAAATGGTAAAAAGAGAATAAGTCGACAGTTTGCAATGATGTTGGCAACACAAGGAATGTTATAGGCGAATGAATGAATCAATGTCTACATTATGTACCATACTGATGCATAAGTTGTCGATAATAAAATATGTATGTCAGTTGCGCTTTGATTGCAACTGTTCATGTATCCAAAACGGCGATCTGATTAAACACAATGAATATACAGCCCCGAACGTTAAGCGGAATTAGACACAATCATGAAGCAGAGCGCCTGAGGTTCTGCAAGCTCTGTTCATATTTACTTACAAGAGAATTATTCTCATTTTAAAACTTAAGGAATTTGGAATGAAGGCGTTTGGAGAAATAGTTTTGACGAACCAGTTTTCACAGTTATAAATTGTGTCGTTGATTGAAATCGTCTCATAACACACAGGAATTAACAAATACCGCAAGACAAAATAAATACACGCCATATACCGAACCTTTCGGCATATTGCTATTCAAGTAAGAACAATTAGTGTCAAAATTGAAATAATATGGAACTGAAAGTTATCAGAGTAAATACATAGACTGTGTTGTGTGAACATTGTTCTGTTTTTTGCATCAATCTGCCAGTCATGAACATCACAAAAACTGCTACATAATCAAATACATAAATTTCGAACACCACCAATAAAGAGGTTAGCTAGCGATGAGGTTAGCGATGAGCAGTTTTTGTACAACTATACTTAAGACGATTGTAAGAACAATGTTATACTATAGAGTAATAGCTGAATGCTTTTGAAAATAACTATTTTAACAGTGGTGCGGCTCGGGCAGAAAAAAGTTTGACATTCGAATGGAATGGGAGTGTTGTTTTATCAGGGTAGAGAGGGAGGGAGTGGGGGCATGAGGCAGGCAGCTCCGTAACATTTGGACACGTTACTCGTGTCTCTCGGGAAGACTGTCAAAACTATAATTAAGATAAACATTCGCCTTTAGCGCTTTATTTATTCTAGACGATGAACTCGAATTCAGTAGTTGGGAAGGTCGTGGATTTTCCCCTTGGCTCTGTCTGTATTCTCCCACCATAATGCCTGGCCGCTGTCGGGTCATTGGAATATTCCGTAATAGCTGTAACTTGCAAGTTTACCCAGGCGTAAAAATCGTCTCCATGGAACCAAAATGAGAAAAAATCCGGTTTTTGCTTGGTCAGGATGACTAAGTTATCTCCGCCATTAACTTTGTTTTCTCAAGCAATTGACCAATTATTTTGATGTATGCCGCTACTTCCCACGGAATATCGCCAGTTACCGTCCATCTGGGCCAATCGTCGTGTTTAGTTGTATCGATTTTTCCACAAATTTAACAGGAAGAAACCCAGATTCTGTGACTAGTGACTTGATATCAGCCTTATTTACATAATGTCTACTTGAAAAAAGTAAGGAAGTAAACTCTGGTGACCCAGTGGTTTAATGAACATATAGTGGCCATCTGTGTCTAAATTCGCCGACGTGCAGTTCATTTAGCCTTGGGATAGGGTCTTCAAGTCGTTTCAAATGCTTCCTTGCGCATGTACCTCTTGGATTTTATGAACGAAAACAGAGGGTTAGCACAACTGTCATTTTCTGTACCTTATCTATCGGTATACAGTTATTTGATTGCTGTTTAAATGAGGTTTTCACGATTCGATGGCGGTCTGTTTTATGGATGATAGGAAGCTGAGGTTCCTGAGAACTATTTGCATTAGGCAACTTACTGACAACCACTAGGCAACTTACTGACAACCATTAGGCAACTTACTGACAACCATTAGGCAACGTACGAACAGCAATTAAGCAGCTTACTGACAACCATTAGGCAGCTTAATGACAACCATTAGGCAACTTACTGACAACCATTAGGCAACTTACTGACAGCAATTAGGCAGCTTACTGACAACCATTAGGCAACTTATTGACAACCATTAGGCAATTTACTGACAACCATTAGGCAACTTACTGACAGCAATTAGGCAGCTTACTGACAACCATTAGGCAATTTACTGACAACCATTAGGCAACTTACTGACAACCATTAGGCAGCTTAATGACAACCATTGGGCAACTTACTGACAGCAATTAGGCAGCTTACTGACAACCATTAGGCAATTTACTGACAACCATTAGGCAACGTACTGACAGCAATTAAGCAGCTTACTGACAACCATTAGGCAATTTACTGACAACCATTAGGCAACGTACTGACAGCAATTAAGCAGCTTACTGACAACCATTAGGCAACTTACTGACAACCATTAGGCAACTTACTGACAACCATTAGGCAACTTACTGACAACCATTAGGCAACTTACTGACAACCATTGGGCAATTTACTGACAACCATTAGTCAACTTACTGACAACCATTAGGCAACCATTAAATGCCATATTGGTAGAAAATGTGTGACCTTAAACGAACAAAAAATTGTGAACGAGGCCCCATGAACGACATCTAGACCTTGAACGATCAGAAAATTGTAAACATGGTCCCATGAACGAAATATAGACCTTGAATGAACAGAAAACTGTGAACATGTCCTCATGAACGACATCTAGATCTGGACCGAACAGAAAACTGTGAACATGGCCCCATGAACGGCATCTAGACATTGAATATAAGCGTCATGTCCGACATTCGTATACCATTCGTAGTCCGTAAAGGGCGTTCCAAGTCGATAATCGCACGATCCATTTCAAAAACTACTTTCAACACTAGCTTCCAAAGACAACGGCATGTAAGAAATTATACCAATAAGAAATAAAGCCGGTAACACACAAGAGAGAAACGGTCATCAGTTTTCATTGATACCGGAGAGACAGTGAATATTCCAGGCATGAATTCCATATCAAAGTTCAAATTCGTAGTCCATCAATGAGTTCCAGGTCAAATAATAATGAAACAAGGTATCTCAGTCGCTAACGAACAGAAAATTGTGAATATGGCCCCATGAACGACATCTAGACCATGAAAGAACAGAAAATTGTAAACATAGCCCCATGAACGACATCTAGACCTTGAACGAACAGAAAATCTAACCCTTGAACGAACAGAAAAATTGTGAACATAACCCCATGAACGACATGTAGACGTTGAACGAAGAGAAAATTGTGAAAATGGGCCCCATGAACGACGTCTAGACTTTGAACGAACAGAAAATTGTGAATATGGCTCCATGAAAGACATGTAGACATTGAGCGAACAGAAAATTGTGAAAATGGGCCCCATGAACGACATCTAGATCTTGACCGAACAGAAAGTTGTGAACATGGCCCCATGAACGACATCTAGACCTTGAACGAACAGAAAATTGTGAACAAGGTCCTATGAACGACATCTTGACCTTGAACCAACAGAAAATTGTGAAAATGGGCCCCATGAACGACATCTAGATCTTGACCAAACAGAAAACTGTGAACATGGCCCCATGAATGACATCCAGATCTTGACCGAACAGAACATTGTAAACATGGCCCCATGAACGACATCTAGACCTTGAACGAACAGAAAAATTGTGAACATAACCCCATGAACTACATCTAGACCAGTGACGTCTACTAAATTGCAAGTAACATCACTGCATTTTCTTACCTAGTGGCGTTTAATTTGCTACTCTTTAAGCACTTACACTGAACAGTTAGAATAAAACCCCAACTGAGGTCAACTGGCAAGAGGCCATATTTCACCTGTTGCGTGTGACCATATGTCATCAGACTGTCTTCGCTGCTGTGGTTTTGCTGTCTGTGCCGTAAGTTCATAGTCCGCTGTTTATTGTCAGCAATTACATATTGAGAGTAGGAGCAGCGGTGTCTAAAATTCCTTGCCCAAGGTAAGATTTGAACCCTCACATCGAACACCATACACACCGCGGCATATCCCTGATCAGTATGTCTATTGTGAGTAAAAACTTCATTATTTCATCACACTATTAAATATCCAGCACAACATGGATGTAATATATGGCTGTAAGATTCTAAACCTCACCTACCATCATATACCAACCCATGCATGATGATTTTTTTTCAACAAATGATTTTGTATTTCATTTTATTATGTTACAGTTAGGCAGACATAGACCTATACATAAACATTTTCAAGTAATAATTCTACCTGAAGCTATAGTCAGATCTGTAGAAACAGTTTACATGTCAGTCTAGACGTCTTATCAGTTATAGGTATAAAAGCGTCAAATATAACTCATAAGACCGATTTCCAAAGTGTCTGAAAATTTCTTGTCTCTGCCCCAGTTATGTGATGACACATGATATGTTAAAAGCAATGCTGACCCAACATAAAAAAATGAAAAAGGAAAAAAAAAACTCGCACATCAAGCAAAAATGTATGAGGCAGTTGTGTTACGGAAGTAAATAGCCGAAAGATCCTACAATCCGAGCTTGAGGCTATTTTACTTGACCCACTCACTTCAAGTGTCATCAAGATCTGCGCAATATTCGGATCACGTATTTCGCCTGGAATGAAGAAAGTCATTGGCCTTGTCAGCAGCAAACGGGGCTTGGATGGTCCGCCAAGAAAAGTTCTGTTAACTAAGCAATTTTAATTAAAAATACCGGTGAAACATTGCCACTGTGGACATATATGCATTTATTCATTGATCGGTGCTTTCCCCAGTACTCAAGAAGGAGTGATGATCTATTCATTTTGGGGGCACAGTTTGTACCTTATATCTACACTACTGTCTCCTGAATAATGGACTAGCTTCTGTCATTAATAAGTTACCAGTATAGTTCAACCCGTAGAGAGATGATTTGTGGAGAGCGTCAACTCTACCATGCTGATCACATACTCCAAGTATTTAGACAAACGAATTGCAACGAACACAAATCACATTAATACTGGCCTCAAAGACCTTGTGAAAACCAGATACAACAGGAACGATGTAAGAGAAATGTACAACGTGAACATTTGCCAGCATTGCCTAGATTTACTGATAAATCATGCGCTAATCTGGGATAGGAGCAATATGTTTCAATTTCTGAAACGGGAATAATTTCCAAACTCCAGGTCTGAGGGTTTAACAAATTCGATTTACTATCAAGAGGAGGGTGTTTTAGTACAAATTTGAAATATTTAATCTGGCGCTGGTCATCTTAATGAATGGTCCATGTGACCAATTGTCTTTCACCAGTATGGTGTGCATATCTGTGCATCACACGTTGGATAGTTCGTTAGTAAAATGCCAAAGCTCGGCCATCCTGTTCCCTTACCCATAAAACTGACACCCACCCTCATTGTAGAGTAACGCAAAATTGTTTAGCCAAAGACAACTTTTAGCCAAAGTTTATATCAAAGACAACGGGAAAGTGTTTATATAATCCAAAGAGAAAACTAGAGAGCTTGGCTCATTTGTGGCGAAGACCTCTGAGCCTCTGTGTGTTTGAGTTGGTACTTGACGCAGAATATATACAGAAAATCTAGACTTGATGGCTTAGAGAAGTTACCGTTTGATCGGGTCATGATGTCGCCCTCACACTCAGGTGAATGTCGCAGATAACATCTGACTTCGCTATTGTCGTAACTGTCTAGACGACACTAACAGATGTAATTAATCATACCTGACAACGCGACATTTCGTGTCAGCACGGACTAATACTGTCAAAGAGCTTAGAACGCATTAAGATGTCAATTTCACTCTGAAATATCAGTCGGTGATGGTCGACAGAGGATAGGTAAATACCTTTAGTGCCTTAGCCGAAAGAAGGTCCGTGTAAAAAAGCACAATGTAAATTTGAAAAAGTTAAGTATACGTATCATGTTGTTCACTGGATTTTTAAGCTGTACACGGGATCCATTTTACCATTTTACGGCGAGGTTTATATGAGGTTTATGTGTCCCAATTTCCGACAAAAAATACTTGTATCTTAACAAATTTTATTTTATTTATTTATTCGATTGGTGTTTTCAAGAAAGTGTACTCAAGAATATTTCACTTGTACGACCGCGGCCAGCATTATGGTGGCAGGAAACCGGGCAGGGCCCAGGGGAAACCCACGACCATCCGCAGGTTGCTGGCAGACCTTCCCATATCTGAACGTATGCGGGGCCTCCGTGGTTCAGTTGGTTAGCCAATGCGGTCGCAGTGAGCTCATGCTGGCTTCCTTTCCGGCCGTAAGTGGGAAGGTCTGACAACAGTCTGCGGATGGTTGTGGATTCTCCAGGGCTCTGCCCGGCTTCCTCCCACGAAAATGCTTGCCGCCGTCGTATACGTTAAATATTCTTGAGTATGGCGTAAAACACCAATAAAATAAATAAATTTGAACAAGTGGTCTGGAAACTATCGTCTCCAAAAGTCAAATGGAATCTCAGTGTATGACAGTGTTGTTCGGACATTTGTACCGTCTTTCGTAGTAAAACTGCAAATACCCGTTGACTCCTGGCTTCGTTGCCAAGGGAGCAACTCTTACTTGGCGCCTGGTCAAGATACTTCCCTTGTGGTGTATCAGATTTGGCTCAGAGCTGTCGACCTTTTAGCCGGTCTGTCACGTCCTTACCAGTCAACAGACGGTCTGTATCAGGGAACGCTATACATTGTCACGTCATTGTTATAATCACGCCAAGAAATGATCCACTCTCCCTCGTCTGCTCGATGGCTTTGGGACACGTCTGTACGTTGATGCAGGAATATGTCACTGACAAAATGTTCTGCGCTTTCATAAAATAGATTGAAGATGGATGTTTGTGAGCGGATTATTCTCAGACTGCCTTTGTCTCGATGTCCCGCCATGATCTAGAAGTAGCTATTTGTTTTCCCTGAACCGTCAGATAATAACACATATCTTAAGAATTGGACATAAACTTGGATATAATACATTTGAACATGAGCTTGATATGCCAAGTGTATTACATGCGTCAAAGAAGATATTTTAGACGATGAGAATGTTTGTTTTCATCTCATCATTGTTTTTGTATTAAAATGGTATTTCTTTTTTCTCCCTTATCAGTTTCATTTATAACTTGACCACCTTAGACTCAAACCTTTTACACTGTCGTGTCACCTCACCCAGCGACGCCCTATGGGAAATAAGTAGCTGTATAAGGGTTTTTTCTTCATTAAAAAAAAGATAGAACTGCCAAAATTCAGAATGTGACGGTCATTTGTCTTTAGATGGCCTACATGTGCGGTAAAATGAAATTTTAATTACTTTACAGACAACAGTTTTCTACATTCATTATTTTAACTCGACATGCTGCTTCACACAAATCTCGCTGAATCTCACACCACCATTGGAGTTAACGGGTTCAGGTCGCTTGTCTTGGAATTGCCATGACCTCTACATGCAGCTGTCAGTCAACCGCCGTGTCGTTTAACAATGTAGGTTAAGCCGTCATCGAGTGCATTTGTGATCATGGATCAATCAAAATAATGTAGAACTGGACTGGCCCCCTGATGTTGTTCAAGATTTCTGTACAGTGGTGACAGTGGTGTAAAGCGAACGTAAGGAACGACGCATGCGCTGTAAGGATTATGGTTGAATTACCGTTGTTATTAACAGCGAACGGTTACGTTCTTCAGCTAGCATATCAGTACATGTCACACATGTACTGATATGCCAACACCGAACTTTAATCCCTTTTCTGTACAATAAGTTTAATTCTACGATTTGTTTGTACCTGTGTTTGACTTGTATTTTATCAAAATGGATAAAATAAAAAAACTACTAATAGACTCATACATAATGAAGCTAGGTAAGGTTAATTTGATATATATACCACAATGCAGATTTCATGGGTTTTCTACGCCAGTATAAAGTCAGCAAATTTAAAGTCATACAGAGGAAAATTACTAATATTCCTTTTAATGTGCATGACAATGTCTAAAAACCAAAGAGGTAGCCCAATGTGTGGCCGCTGTAGTGTTTAACGATGACTAAAGATTTACAGTCATCCGTTGTAAACAAACTTGTCGTCTTCGCTATAATATCACTACAACACTGAGCAGTTCCTTGGGATTTAGCCACAAGAGTTTTCCCATTCAAGAGGAGTCTAGAGAGTGCTAATTGCAGCTATTTCAACCACAGTTGTTAGGGTCAAAACTCCTAATGAGACAAGATAAAACCCTTTAAAATTTAGATTCTAATTGATTAGTAACGCGAACCACGTTTCTGTGCATGGTTTCGACGAGATTACCCTTAGAAGTGTAAGCGTCTGATATAAAAACGATACAAAGCGACCCGCATTGTGTACCCAAAAAACTGGTTCGATTATCAAACTCTTACTGTGCGTGGGGAAGTGGTAACAATTGGCAGTTGATAGGGTTCACGGAGCATGTTATGCAGTCTCCCAAAAAATGGCGAGTAAACCACATCTAGCCTAGGTCTAAATCGTAACTAAGTTTTTCAAGAAAAATTCTTAAGCTTGACGTCACACAACAATCAAATAAATTTATGAATAAATGGATGACAATCCATATCCAGATGTAGCAGGTGTAGAGATGACAGCATTCCCCAATTTTTGTTTGTTTGTTTGTTTCTTTTTTTTTTAACTGTAGTGATAAATTTTATCAGATTGATAGTTGATGTTTGACATTATGCTGCGACGACGGGTTGGGTTACAAGTTTAAGACTGACCAGAAATGCTACCGACTAAATACATGAAGCAAGATTGACAATGACGGCTAGCACGTCTGTGTCAGCAGAAAGGTCGATTAAAATCTATTACTTTTTCGCACCTACCCCCTGTATAATAGATAATAAATATGATTCCAAATGTCATTATTCTTACTGACCTATAAACGGGTGTACACATACCCAGACAAATCTTCAAACCAATCTGTGTTTGTGCCATTTTCATTATTATTTTACTCCTTCGCAAAGAATTCTGTTACTGAGGATGTGATTATGGTTATATCAAAGTACAAATGGGCTAGAGCTTTTCTACGAGAACTGAGAATATATGCTGTAATTACATGTCCATAACAACTTGACTATGACATTAAAGTAACCGTTATAGGACTTTCCGGTTTCCTGTACAATCCAGGTCAGTATGACAATCTTTATCTTAAAACCGTAACGGTGTGCCTCCCCCCACCCCCCCCCCCCCTCATCACTGTAATGAATTCGTCAGAGCAGTGCGATCAGAGGCTTCATTCCCTCGTGCTGAGTCAATCGTAATCCCAGCTTCTTTCCCAGGGTTGCCGGAGTTATCTAATGTAGCTAAAACAAGATAGCCGTAGGGAAATCCCCTAGTCATGACACTGCGTCAAACAGCTTTTATGAAACCAATTCCAAGAGGGACTGGATACAAAATACTACAGCGTATAGCATGTGAGTGTGATCGTTGCCAAATGGTCACTCGCAAAGGGAGAAAATCCAGCCTCTTGTCAATTTACCACTATCAGGAGTTTATTCTAACTCTTCATGTAAATGCTTATATAGTATTAACTGTCAGACCCTTAGCACTATGGCTTAACGAGAACTGGGTAAAATATGACGTCATATCAACAGGAAATTGGTGGCCTAGAATGACTCAAAATGCTGTGGTTTAGTCAGAATGTCCATAGAGCGAGGGCAACCTTCGACAAAAATCTATTTTGTTGTCCGTACTGACACTTAAGCAAAATAAGCTTAACCTATTCCTGCTCATCCAATCAGAATACATTCCTAGATCTGTTCAATACAGCCATTAACCCTCAACCGTGGGATATCTTTGGCGTCAAACCTCCGCTTAAATCAAATCCCCGAAGATTAACCTGGTCTGGTGAGGTTGTCAGTGGTGAAATTAGCTTTGAGCCTGTATTACAGATTACCCGTCGTGAGACGCTTCTGATTTAGCTAAAGCTGTTAATTAACCAAAGTACTAATTAACAGCAGCAATTTTGGTTTACAAATTGCACAGAACCATTAACCACGTATGCACATCGAAATAGCAGATCAATTCCTGTCCACGACAATTTTGGGATCTTCGCATTATTAATAACTTCCACGCAATATACCATTTATTTATTTCCTTGATTGGAGTTTTACGCCCGACCGACCGGGG
The DNA here is from genome assembly GCF_032854445.1 of Liolophura sinensis. NCBI lineage: Eukaryota > Metazoa > Mollusca > Polyplacophora > Chitonida > Chitonidae > Liolophura > Liolophura sinensis. The sequence goes on along the minus strand of NC_088297.1, from coordinate 174,023 downwards.
AAGAGACAGCACAGACTGGACTTGACCACAGAGCTGTCGCATCAATGAAAGGCTCCTGAGTCATTATGCTGCGCTAGCACCTAACCACTTGTCCACGGAGGTCCACATCAAGTATAAAAACTGCAACATTTACTTTTGCTACAAGACTCTTGCTAGATGACTGTATCACCCACTGGTACACAATGTGTCATTATATCTTCACTCCCTTAGCAACTCGTGTCCATTTCCTTTGGAGATCATAATTCTCTACTTTTCGATATTTTTTATTCCAGTAAAAAGTAGTGCTAAAGCGTCACGCCAAGTAGTCAATAATTTTAAATTTAAATTCCACGTTTCTTCATTTTATTAGTCAGGTTTTAAGGTAAATATTTACTATGAATGAAGTGGAGAAGTCATAACTGGCACGATATGTTTGAAGGAAAGTCTTTATGTCTCACGGCGTTTGCGCTATGTGGTCCATAACTGCTATAGGTTAACGGCACAACTGAACACATAACACCGTGCTTTATATAAATGAATGCGTCTTTTAAATGGTACTATATAAGTATAGTCCGCTTGTAGATATTTTGTCAGTGCGGGTAATTTTTTGGAACTTCATTCGATATCGCAGTGAGGTTTTTTCTGTCTGGTTTATCCGAATTTCTATGGCAAACAGGAAGATTAGGAGTCGTTAGATTCCGGAAGATAATATCATCTGTAAGCTTTTGGAAATTAAATTTGAACAGTCACAAGGGAACTTCCTAAATTATGTGTTGAAACAAATAGACCGAAAGATGTGTAGATGTCCAGCGGGTCTGAGCTCTCTGTCGTCATCGAACTGGAATTATCGCTGCATCGTTCAATGGTCAGCAGCTAGAATAAACCAGTTAGGCATTCGGGACCAATTGTCACTGTAGGGCTCAAAATCCCTAACCATTTATCCGCCGGTGTGTCATTAATTTCACTGTGGCAATACAGTATTAATCAAACTGTTGCTGCTTCCCTCCTTAACTGGAGTTAAGATTCTTCAAACGAAGGCGAGATAGTGCATTCGGTGGAAAACAAGAAATGCGAAGAAAACAACAATGTTAGTAATTTTTGTCCAGGTACTGATACTGAATTGCACTGTGCGTTCATCTTAACACTGAACATTTCCTTCCCATTTAACTTGGAGTGGTTTCCCTTGGAGTGTTTTCCACAGACTACGCATGCGTAATACATCTGGCTGAGCGAGAGTATGAATCGAGCAGAGAACGCCTAATTAATGTTTCTCCCCGTAACTACAGAAAAAAACTGTGTCCAATATGCCGGAAGAATATCACTGCAATACCCAAAGGATTTCAAATAGATAACAGTGTGATTCATCAGGAACAATCGAGTCCAGTTCAGTCATACTCTGGAATTTCAAGGAAAGTAAACAAAACATGATATTTATACGATTCTGTTGGCGAGACTAGTGTTCTTGTGAGGTTTAGAAAAACATTTATTCACATAGATTGTAAAATTACCCATGGAAAGTTTGCTCTTATACGTCTTCTTACTGAGATAGTATCTATCTACAAAATTTTAATTTTACTAAAGAGTGTCCCCAAAATCTCACGTGCTATTGTCATTAAATATCGATGAAAAATTATTCTCCAAAGCGCTCATTTCCCAAGTATAATGATTGTTTTTCATTCGTACAGTTTCACGTACATCCTCCATCGCTTGTCTTGGTTTTATCTGGTGCCGATACTGGAAAGTATTCACATCTATGTATTGGTACATGGCTGGTGGATTTCTCCGTACACGTTGTACATGGCTGGTGGATTTCTCCGTACACGTTGTACATGGCTGGTGGATTTCTCCGTACACGGTGTACATGGCTGGTGGATTTCTCCGTACACGGTGTACATGGCTGGTGGATTTCTCCGTGCATTAGTACATGGCTGGTGGATTTCTCCGTACATGTTGTACGCAAAATTAAGCAGAAGACAATTACTTAACTACCTACTTATGTAAGTAATTACTTAATTACTTACCCAGTGCAGCATCTCGACTAGGAAGGGGTCGCAAATATTTCTCGTAAATTAAAACAATTCTAGCTGTATATTTTAATCTCATTATACATGTGTTACGTACATATGCACTAGGGAATATACCAAGCCATGACAACACCTGACAGTCTGAACACTTCCCTACAAATAGGCTCAGTACCAAACAAATAACCTAAGACGTTTCACCTGTGACTGTGAAAAGGTGAGGGTGATTAATGATCCTGACACCCACCGGTAATGAGCGTCTGTTCCCCAGGGGGTGCAACCAGACCTGATGGCGTCCTGAGATCCCTTCAAGCTAAAAAGTGGCCAGAGAGACACATCATTCTGGTTCTTTGTTTAAAGAGACACAGCCTCAGCTTCAGCCTCAGTAAGGAGTCGACCAGTTAAGCTGGATACAGTTTTTCTTTTCTGTCGCCATGGATACATTCTAAGAACTTTCCAAAAAGTGCTTGAAGCATATAATATTGTGAAAAGGAAATATTCGTCACAAAAAATTGTCTATCCTTCTTGCGAAGAAAACAAAATTCATTCAGTATTTAACTTTTAACCAGAGCGCTATCATAGTAGGAACATCCACTGAACCCAATAAACTCAACATTTTACAATCTTGCAAAGTTTAACGTCATAAATTAGAGAAGGCAGTCTAACTGCATTTTACTGACAATAATATTGGGCGATTAAAACATTTATTTATTTATTTATTTATTCCCCTGGGCTCCCCCAGAGCCCGGGGGAAACCCACGACCATCCGCAGGTTGCTGGTAAACCTTCCCACGTACGGCCCGATTAAAAGAAGCATAACCAATCCCCTGCTAATCGTACGAGAGTGGATTTATCACAACAAAATGACGTCACTGAGGTCTACATTTGGAGAAAACCAACGTGTTCGACGCAAAAAACCGCTCTTCGCTAGGTTCCTGACAAGCCGCCTGAGTTCCTGTCGCAACCGAAACAGTGACGTCAACCAGCGCTCTAACCATCTGAGTAAAATAGTCTGAAACACACAAAACACAAAATTATTCTGCTAATTTGTCGTTATATCAAATAATTGTCCTGGGCAGGAATTCATTTCTGAAGTAAAACCCGTAAATATCATTCATATCTCAGACAACGAATAGAACCTCGTTTTTATCTACACATCGATGGAATACCAGAGCTCACTGAACATAAAGGTGAAGGTCAGGTGTGTGTGAAGACGAATATAGACTAATTGGCTCCGGCGAGTCTCTTTTATCTTCATGTTCCAAGACGTAAAGTGATCGAGACGTGCAACGCGATCTATAAATAATATTTATTTATTTATTTGATTGGTTCTTTACGCCGTACTTAAGAATATTTCACTTATACGACGGTGGCCAGCATTATGGTGGGAAGAAACCGGGCACTGCCTAGTTATAAGTTAGTTAATTATACTCATGTTTTTTTTACATATAAATTAGATTTTTAATATTTTTCAAAACTTGGAACGCTTCAAGAACCCACCAAGATTGGAAAGATCATTTATTAAAGGAATTTATTTCTCTTGAGGGCAATTAAAATTGTAAAACCTGGAAATTGTATGGGATGAGCTGGATGGCTTACACACCCAGATGAAATCCCATTTTCCAACTGTTCTACTTATGAAAAAAAATGTGGACGGGGCAAATAAAAAGGTAAATTGCTTAGCTCCATAAAACAAGAAATACGTGGGTAACCAATGAGTACCAGACTTCACGGACATCAGCTGGGCCTCGTTGACACGTGATCAATGCACATTAAGCCCGTCGTGAAGAGTAATAAAGCAGATATCGAGACACTGACAGAACATTAAGGCTTACAAGGAATAAACTCCTGATGCAATTCCTCCTTTTCATTCGCCTCAGAGGATTAGAAATATTCTAGAGAAAGCAACTGACACGTTTGATCGATTGTGTTGATCCACACAAGAGTTTGTGTTTTTACCTCCGCCGCCGTGCTCTGCCATACGGAGATATGCATTGGTTCTCACGGAAGGGACGCTCATTTCTTTAGAGAATAACAGTGGTTTTATTCACAGAGGTCACACTATGGTAATAATTTGTACGGAGTGATTGCTTCATATTGAATACCATTGCATGCAGTCAGCAATGTAACATGGGAAAGTTTGGATGCAGTTTCCTCTGGTTGCAGAATGTGTTTCTAATTTTTGGTGCGGTTGGGAGGGGGTCTTTCATGATTGAGGTGGTTGGTGTGCCAGCGCGGAGCAAAAAATCAGGAGCTTATCATCAATGCGATTCAAGTATAACTCATGCTGGCTGCATATAGCACAATCTGGGCTGTACATGGGAAGGTCTAAAAGCGAATGATCGTGGATTTCGATTGGGTTCCCTCCCACCATAATGCTGGCCGCCGTCGTATGAGTGAAATATTCTTGAGTACGGCGTAAAACACCAATCAAATAAATAAATAAAACTGCATTATTTCACAGATATGGAAAATGATATGAATAAAAATATTACTTCCCGGTGGCTTTGATGTCTCAGTCGTTCGTGACATCGCCTACAAAGCAGTCAAATATAGTTAATAACAACCCGCTGACACAATTGCTGATTTGTTAACTTTGATGGATAGATGCATTACAATGTCTCTGATTTTCACTTTTCCTTTAATGTGGAACCCGTAAAAAACATATTATAGACTGTTCCGTTTATATGGGAGAGATTATGCTGATGCATTATAGCAACCGAGCTGCCCTGAGAATAGCGACCGTTGTCCGATGCCTGACAAACGGTTAAAGACGTCCAACCAGAAGGACAAAGACAATAGCAAGCCTGCGATATATCACATGCTAAAACTACATGCATCAATTTTCTTCTTGATTGTGCCTGTTTATCGTTCACAGTAAATTTAAATTTACAATTGACAATATTTTTGGTTAACTGGACACTGTATTTTCTTTGTTTGGCCACTCACAAGTGTAAAGTGGATCGATTGAACTCCTGTTAAGCCAATCGCGCGAAACATCCAGAGATTCCTGCGTTTATAGCAAGATGTGTTTATTCCAGGTCAAATCCATGTAAGATACAAACAGATGTATTTGAAACGTGAAGCATTGGTAACACTTCTCACTTAACTTACTTAGTTGGACTCCAATCAAAGTAGGAGTCTGGGTGCGCGAAGAGAGAGATGGAAACAGGACACGATATGTAACGCACGAAGGCCAAACTTGTGAGGAATTCTAGAGTATATGCAACATCAAAAGGCGTCTCATTAAGAGCTTGGCGGGGATCTATCCCTGCCCTTGTCTGAGTAGTTAAAGGCGTCCCCCGTGGGTACAGGTTTGGGATAATAGTTTGGGCGATCCTACTACCACAGCAAACAGCTTAAGCAGACGAAATGGCCAAAACAACTAAATCCTGACGGTTTTAGACGCCAAAATCTCTTGTCATTACAGAGTTTTAGCAGGGCTGTGTGTGTCAGCAATTTCCCGTTTGTGCAGAGGCAGACAAATAGAACCAAGGGGGTTCTCCATGAGATGCCCTTACGGCTCTCATTAGTTAATTTGCTGGTAAAAATCCGTGAATAAACTAGACGGCTTTGAGGATTACAAAACAGTTCCGGAACATTGTCAAGGACATCCTTTCCACAGTTAAATCCAGAGTATCCCTTAATTGCTTTGTCACATCAAAGTAAACCGTCCAAACTGATTAGCGCTTTCTACAGAGCGTTTAGAAATTATTCATAATATCTTAATAGAAGGTGTTGTAAATGTTTAAATGTGATGAGAGCACCGAACTTTGAGTAATTCCAGGCCAGTGGCGTCAAACAAATTGCAGTTAACATCACAGCATTTTCTTTACCTAATTCTGCTTCACCCACGGCGCTGGTGGGAGTGTATATTGCTGCTATTTAGAAACAGATTTACAAGAAGAGTTGGAACCCTAACTGAGACAGATTGATACGAGGGCGTATTTCACTGATTACGTGTGACCAAATGCCAACTGCTTGTATCAAGCTGCCGCTGTAACATATTTTGGGTAACATATTTTGGGTAGTCTGAAAAACACTCCTCCTCAGATATATTTGTAAAACAAACCATTGACAACTACATTCGAACCCTTTCCAGTCATGCTAGAAATATAACTGTGTTGCTGGAGAAGCTTTCATACTTTTATTAATTAATTTAATGTATTAATTCTTAAGGATTTAGAAGCACTTGAACCCATGACTAAATATGTGCTTTCTGGATAGAGTAGTGACAACAGCCCTGCTGTGTCGGGAGCAACGAATTCTGATCCAACATCACACTGGATGTTGAATATCGCATGATATTACAATAACATGACATGACGGAAAGTGGGAGGAGGGGCGTTGCGGGGGTTCTACAGTGTTGAAAGCTAGATATATTTGTGTTTATCAGGGTATTTTTGTTACCACCAAACCATTGTTAAATGAAATACAATAAAACATAGATTTCGTGCTGTACTCGATTCACTGATGTCTGACGCTATGTTCAGATTTCATGTTTTACACAGTTCTAGATGATTTTAATCTGAGTGAGTCAGTTTTATGAGATAGACCTGACACCTGTTCACGCAGTCAGCACAAATGTCAATATTTTTGTAGACCGGTTACAGTGCCTGCATTATATCATGAGTATGGGTGCAACTTCAACCAGAATTTCTACTAGCCTCCAGACATTTAAACTATGTATGAAATGTTCACCAAATACATGCATTCACTAATTACAATTGAGGTTCGAAACAAAAATACAACATAAAACAGACACAGTTTTTTCACCTTTGAGATTTGTTAGTCGCACATGTCCGGCGTCCCTAGACGCCAGACGTCTAAGCAATGCAATTTGAAATTTGGACTCATTTGTCTTAAGATAACATTGATGAGAAGTACAGTATTTTAATTTCTGAAACAATTGCCGATGATGAAACCTTAGGATGACTCCGTTCAGGATTGAACCCCGAACCTACCGTTTTCAAGGAAGGTTTTTGACTCACTTCGCCGTCCTTTCCTCTCTCAATGATAAGTCACATCAGTCTATCATTTCAGCCACGCTCTGTCTGAACTCACCCTGTTTTCTGCTAGCGGACACTGACGAAATCAGCGTCAGCCAACCAACAGAAGAGCACACATTCTCATTGGTTAATATTTGTCGTCCGTGGGTCTGTCAAAAACCTGCGGATGGCTGGTCGTGGGTTTCCCCTGGGCTCTGCCCGGTTTCCAGGCTGCCTTCGTATAAGACAAGTATTCTTGAGTACGGCGTAAAGTACTAATCAAATAAATAAACAAATAAATCACTAATTCTCGTGACAAACTTGATTGTAATATGATTTTCCTCAGTGTAGTTTTTTTTGGTAATAACACTTCAGGATTTTTCTTGCTGCGAGATGCCAACAAACAAACCACACAATCGCTCATGTCCCTCCGATAGACGTAACCGCAAGCTAAAACAGGGACGGTTATATTGTCTTGAGCTTGACTGGACGCTGAATTGTACCCGGGGACTTCGGATGATGAGGCAGGTGCGCCATCCTTCGGTTGTTTTTAATTGGCTAAGACACACGATGTGCGACTTAAATACAGCCTTGAACTAGGTTTCCTCGGTTTTACTGTAGGAGAGTGGTCACAATCTATTGTTCGTTGAAGACATCTTGTTTGCCATAAATATGGCGCGCACATGAATATCTCACAACTTGGAAAGTAAGTTGACAAAGATAGTGATTTACACGAAACTTGCCGGTCTCCTCCACCCCTAAATCATACATGTCCACAGGCACAGACAGGTTATGTCATTCAGTCCACTTCCACACTTGCTCTGTAATTTCATGCTGTATGCCTGAGCTGTTTATGCCTGTCCCTGGATGACAAATTGCGTAGTGCTGATCACATTTCAGACCCTTGATGAGATAGTGGTTCCCAATTACATATATAACAAAATCAGGATTTTATTTCTGGCTAGGAATGTGAAATGTGATTGGGTGGAGAGATCCCATTGCAGCAGTTTGTACGCAGTTTGCAGCAGTTTGTACGTTAACGGATCTCTTACACAGTCGCGCAAACCCGGTCATTTCTTCTGGAAGCTGAGGTTTGTTTTGACGTTGCACAAACTTCTGTATTGATTCGATGGTTCCTTTCAGATTTCTCCAGAATTTCCTGGAACGTCCACAGCTGAACATTTATGTTTAATTTCACAGATTTCTGCAAAATCTTCGAGCAAAAAAAGAATTTTCAAAAAATCTTGGCATCAGTTTCTTTTGTGGCTTCATTTGTATTTCCAAAACGTTTCTGATCGTTCCTCAAGAACATAAATTCTCGATCTTACTGATTACTGATAGTGTTTACCCATGCCCAACAACTAACCCGGGAGGGGAGGAGGGGGGTGGGGGGGGGGGTGGGGTGGTGAGGGACGGCATTGTTGATTTTCTTTTTGTTCTTGGGGGTTGTTTTTTGAGGTACATGTCTAGCAGCTTTTGATCGCAGATCCATGTGTTTTCTTGGTGACTGGCACAAAGAGAAAGGTTGCGTCGCTGATGTCAGATCTTGACCTATTGTATATATTTGCCACCATCACCTGCAGCAAAGAGAAGCCATTATCTTCCCTGCATTTTGGCATTTGCGTTGTAAGATTATCAAAGATCAATGAAATACAGCTTCTAAGAAATAAGACATTCTCTAGCAGATTGTAAAAAAAAACAAGTCTGTTACATGCTGCAGGCAAGTGATACATCAGTATCATGTCAGTGAAAAAAAAAAACAGAGATACATGAATAATTGAAAATGTGAATAAAAAGTAGTGACGTAAACGACGAGCCTGTAGAATATGTTGAACTGGTCAGGCAATGTGCATTAAGAAATTAGTGGAAGGGAGCCGGACGTCCAATATTTTGTGTTTGAAGTAGACTGGTTTTTGGCCACCATTGTTTTATGTTCGTGTCAGTAGGGCTCCATGAACCATACACAAGTTGCTGAACTGATGAATTATGTGTCTTGTGAAAATGCAGAGATATTTATCAATATGCTATGCGTTCAGAAATGGACGTGCTCCAGCTGTCATAATGGCTATGAAAAATAAAAACAACAGACCTGAAAATGCAGTGATACTTATCAATATGCCAATATGCTATGCGTTCAGAGATGGACGTGCTCCAGCTGTCATAATGGCTATGAAAAATAAAAACAACAGACCTGAAAATGCAGTGATACTTATCAATATGCCAATATGCTATGCGTTCAGAGATGGACGTGCTCCAGCTGTCATAATGGCTATGAAAAATAAAAACAACAGACCTGAAAATGCAGTGATACTTATCAATATGCCAATATGCTATGCGTTCAGAGATGGACGTGCTCCAGCTGTCATAATGGCTATGAAAAATAAAAACAACAGACCTGAAAATGCAGTGATACTTATCAATATGCCAATATGCTATGCGTTTAGAGATGGACGTGCTCCAGCTGTCATAATGGCTATGAAAAATAAAAACAACAGACCTGAAAATGCAGTGATACTTATCAATATGCCAATATGCTATGCGTTCAGAGATGGACGTGCTCCAGCTGTCATAATGGCTATGAAAAATAAAAACAACAGACCTGAAAATGCAGTGATACTTATCAATATGCCAATATGCTATGCGTTCAGAGATGGACGTGCTCCAGCTGTCATAATGACTATGACAAATAAAAACAACAGACCTGAAAATGCAGTGATACTTATCGATATGCCAATATGCTATGCGTTCAGAGATGGACGTGCTCCAGCTGTCATAATGACTATGAAAAATAAAAACAACAGACCTGAAAATGCAGTGATACTTATCAATATGCCAATATGCTATGCGTTCAGAGATGGACGTGCTCCAGCTGTCATAATGGCTATGAAAAATAAAAACAACAGACCTGAAAATGCAGTGATACTTATCAATATGCCAATATGCTATGCGTTCAGAGATGGACGTGCTCCAGCTGTCATAATGGCTATGACAAATAAAAAGAACTAAATTGGTTATGGGCTGTGTGTGTTGGTCAGTTAATAGTAAATTTAACACCGATTAACAAATACACATTGAGGACAATACTATTTTCAGTCCAAGCCCAAATAGTTGTTGCTAAAGTCTTGGAAAAGTCGCAATATATCAGATCCGAGTCGTGACACAAAAACAGCACGGCATGAATAAAGAATGACTTAGTGAAACATTTAATTTGACGAAAAATGCCTCCAGTGGCGTCTGATAAGCTTGCAGGTAAAATCACTGCTCTTTTAACCTAGTTCCTCCTCAGTCATGGTGCTAGGGGGCTAGTAATTTACCACTATCCAAGCATTTACAGAATAATACCCTGGCTGAGGTAAACTGACAATAAATCTGTTTTCAAAAACTGTTTTCAAAGCCAATGTCGATGGGTTAGAAAAACGTGGCAACGTTCATCGCACAAATCTTAGAAATGCTATGTGAACAGAAAGAGAATGGGTGGCCTCCTCCCAACTGGATACCATAGTCTTACATATACAGGCCTCAATATATACAGAGTGAATCTCACACAGAATGTCATCTTCCGTGATTAGACGTTTGAGCGAACCTGGACGCAGTGAAGCGTATCTAAACAGAAAGCGGGGTTTCAGAATTTAAGTATCCAAGGTCAATTAAAATCGAGCTATCTTGTGTTTTGCATAAATGACGAATAAGAAATATAGAATTATTGTCATGCTGTAAATTTTGTATTTTAATCATGCATGCATGATTCCTGAAGGCGGAATAAGCCTCAAAGTAACAATAAGTGATCAACAACGCTCGCGTGGCGTTTTCTGCAGATCGCTTGTTTTCCATCAGTATGGTGTGGCCTTCTGTACCTTATACTTGGGAAATGCGTCAGTAACGTATCAAAGGTCTGTGACAATGCTCCACCCATAGTATACTGTTCGCCATTGTAAAACTCAATAATTCTTGAGCGTTGAAGTTAAAAATAAAGTCGAACAGCATTTAAAAGCAACCTAGCTTACCTACAAAGTAACGGATGCATTGTTTACAGGAATGTAATTTAAAAGCAACCTATGTTACCTACAAAGTAACGGATGCACTGTTTACAGGAATGTAATTTAAAAGCAACCTACGTTACCTACAAAGTAACGGATGTACTGTTTACAGGAATGTAATTTAAAAGCAACCTACGTTACCTACAAAGTAACGGATGCACTGTTTACAGGAATGTGATTTAAAAGCAACCTACGTTACGTACAAAGTAACGGATGCACTGTTTACAGGAATGTGATTTAAAAGCAACCTACGTTACGTACAAAGTAACGGATGCACTGTTTACAGGAATGTGATTTAAAAGCAACCTACGTTACCTACAAAGTAACGGATGCACTGTTTACAGGAATGTGATTTAAAAGCAACCTACGTTACCTACAAAGTAACGGATGCACTGTTTACAGGAATGTGATTTAAAAGCAACCTACGTTACCTGCAAAGTAACGGATGCACTGTTTACAGGAATGTTTACAGTGATAGCAGTCACAATAAACAATGATCAAAACGTGACAACAAATCAAGGCATTATCCCCATTTCCACAATCCACAGGATCTCGTGAGATTTTTCCGACAGCACAATACCTAATAAAGGCACATAATTGAGACACCAGGTAGCCATTTGCCTGAAATTTAACAAGATTGAGGTTCAGTGTGGATACGGATGTCAATGTCTGGTAACGGGAAACAACAACTGCGTGGCCAGTTGTAGATTTTTTGTTGTTGTCATGGATACCAAATCTTCACTAGAAATCGATAATTGCCTATCGACTGAAACAAACCAATTTGCCTCTTCGCGTCAAATCATTGCTAGAAGGGTCAACGGCTGGCTAGCAATCAAACCACAAGTGTTTTGCCAATTTCACCCTGTGTTGCTCTCGGATGACTACATTAATCAATCAGCGATCTATACCGGCTGTTTATCCTCACTGGAAGACGCGTCTTAGAGAACTCCTTATAGAATAAAGCTATTACGTGAGAGAGGCCTCGTTTCATCTGGGACATTGCCATTACAGAAATACCAAGCAAATCGAAGCTAGAGTGTTTCTTGTAACACAGGCACGGGCGATCCGAGAAGGGACAACCATGTGTACGACTGTTTCGCAGCTGTCACGAGGGAATCAAAAATAAGGTGTAGACCTATCGTGCTGAATAAAAGGATCTGGTAATATTTGGTAAAGCTTGGAATCGTGCCGACTGCAGGACACCTAAAGAAGCGAAACAGCTACACACTGTATAGCTGTTACGCCCAAATGCTTACACAATCGCACTGAAGGCCACTCCCTTTTCCCGTTGTATTTAATTCTTGTTTTTCTGTTGTAAAACAACCGTGCCACGTTGAGCTCCAAACAGGCACTGAAGCGAGTGTAAAACGGAATAGGGGGGTTTCCGGTCAAACCGAAATATGTGTTTCAGTTATATTAACAGTTATAATTCATGGTAAAACTTTCAAACAACAGCAGGCCTACCTCTTTACTCATGCAAAACTATGTTTCGAATGAGAAAGGAAAGAAACCACTTAGATACGAACTCTTTCTCCACCGACACTTGGTTATGCACTGTACTGTGACTAAAACTTTGTCTAAAACACGGATATTTAACTTGCTAGTAAATTACAACACTGGTCATGTTATAAAGTTTGGGTTTCAAGTATGAAGGAAGGACGATGTTAAACAAAACGAAACTTCCATAGCACACAGAAATACACGCGTGAAAGTTTCATTTAAAATATTTCTCTCGCTAACGTCGACCCTTATACAATAAACTAAACACACAGACCCTCATTTCGGCCAAGAATTATCATTTTTGACCGACAACGCCTGTTTGGAGGATTACTTCTCAGAAACTAGCTCTTCTATGGCTCTGTTGTCTACTTCTGATTCAGAAATTTGCATAGCTGTGCTGAGGTTTTAAACTTTGCAATTTCTTATCATGCCTGTCCGCCTTTCTTTATTGATTTATTTATTTATTTGAACCGTGTTTTACGCGGTACTCAAGAATATTTCTCTTATTCGATGTTGGCCCACGTTCTGGTAACAGGAAGCAGTGAAGAGCCCGGGGGAAACCCTTGACCATCCGCAGATTGCTGTCAGACCTTCACATATATGTCCGAAGAGGAAGCCAGGCAGCTTGGGCGGGTCTTGAACTCATAGCGTCTGCACTGGTGAGAGACCCCTGGATGGTAATTTATTTTATAAAAACCTTTTTGATAGCTGGACAATTTTTTAAGAGCTTTTCAAACGTTTTAAACTATGCACATTTTAAACTTTTACTTGACAACAGTTCATCATATCAATGTAAACAAATATAAGATTTAGTTCCGTCTGATTTTCTGAGTGATTTAAACCGTTGTAATGTGATCAGTGGATTCTTCTGGTCCAGAATGTCGAAAAATCCTTATTTAATCCGAATCTGCAAGTTAAACTTGTGCGTGCTTAGCATTGGCACATTTTATCAAGCATCCATGTCTATCAGTTGTGGGGCCTGGTGGTGTCACTCTGAATCATTAGCACGTAATATGATTGTGGATGTAATGAGTCTGGCATCGCTGACAAAGCCCTAGGCTTATGGATAACCTTGACCTTTTTACCTCTCAAGGTACACGCAATTAAGGAACAACGTCTAAGCGTTAAAAGGAACCTTAATATTGCTTCATTTAAGAGCAATGAATGGACAATTGAAGCAACAGTGGTCACTACAGTAATACTCAGGATTTATTTTTGCAGTGTATTTAGCCTGGTACACAAAAGGTCAGGGCAGGTCGCTAGACCTTTCTCAAAGGAGGTGTTTGCTCGGATTCAAAGAAAACAGCTTCGACTGCAGCTTCAAGGTAGTAGGTTTGCAGAATACTATACCGAGGTGCGGTGTTCATCCGTACAGTCTGCCATATTTCCTGATCACCGTCACGTGTAAGTGAAACATTCCGGAAGAAGGCGAGACATGGATATAATACGTAAATTACATCACCAGACATCAACTTTCCATAAAGTCCGGTTTCTGTCCACGTAATAATGTAGTACCCTGTCTAACATGAAACATAGTCCAACATCTGAAATTAATCAAACATATATATAACAATACAATCTGTTAGAGATAAAACGCCAGAAATTCTCAGACAAATGTAGATTTAATGCCACTGCTCGGCCTTATTGCCATATGAACAGTTGTAATCAAAGCACAACTGAGAGACTTGTTTTGTTACTGACAACTGATATTCTAGCATGGTATAAGATTTAAATACTGATTTTAGGCCTAGAACATACCTTGCGTCTTTTGAAAATCCAGCCGCTATAGATGGTGGAGAGATCCATAGCAAAGTCTCAGGCTCTGTAGACGGTGGAGAGACCCATGGCAAAGTATCCAACCGCTATAGCCTGCGGAGAGATCCATAGCAAACTCTTCAGGCTCTGTAGATGGCGGAGAGATCCATAGCAAAGAAGTGACGGATGAAAGAGCTTATTTGCTCATATATGTATGTATGTATGTATGTATGTATGTATGTATGTATGTATGTATGTATGTATGTATGTATGTATGTATGTATGTATGTATGGTGTTTTATGTCGTACTTAACAATGTTTCAGTCATCTGATGGCGAAGAGTCATAAGATGTGCGTTTGCATATACTTTGTGTTCATGGAGCATAGCGCCACTGAAATATCATGACAAATACACCAGACATGACATTCCACCCAGTCACATTACACTTACGCCGGTCCAAACCAGTCCTGGTTTCTTGCTCTGTAACCCCTGAGTTCTGAAAGCCATGCGAATCAGTAACAAAGCCTGTGACTCGACCAGGTCTACTGATTTCGAGGTGCACGCCTCGACTAACAATTAGTCCACCGAAACGGCTTCAAATGTTGTAATACACAAAACTACAAGATAGAGGCTTATTTGTGATTTACAGCCTATCTTGATATGCATCAACACAAGGTGGGATTGTGGGGGGTTTATCTCTACAGAGCTGCTAGATAGGTGGTAGAAGTAATTGATTTCACGCGGCAGCTGTTATTCACAAGATAGATTCCGCACATGCGCAGAAACAGCCAATTTGTTGTTGGAAGCTGGTGTTTGTCATTGCGGAGCTCAAATACTATGCTGACACGACCTTTGGCTTTAGATCCCTTTACATTTCTTGAAACGTCTACAGATTTAAATTTGTATTTGGTTTTCAAACGTTGTTGTAGAAAATATTTTTCTTGCATCCTCAAAGGGATGAGAACATTAAGATTCTTGGCGTCCGGAAATCGAATTAATTTCCGTCTGGCATCATTTCCAAGACTTTTCTGATCGCCTCACAACAGCTCGAACATCTGCGTTAGATTGTTCATTTGTACGCACACATAAGAATAGACTTCAAACACCCATAAAAGCGTGATAGCCAGTATCTGGTCAGACATAAACAGTGAAACCGGTGATTACACCTCACATAAACAGTCTACATGTCCCACTGGAGCTTAAATACATATCCGATGGCTCCATAGAGTTACATAAAAAGAATATTACCACTAGGAAATTAAATCAATCTCTGTTGTGGTGTCATTTACATTTCCAAAACATTTCTGACCTTCTCATAAACTTACCAGGCTCTGTGTTCGATAAATCCTCCATTTTTACTTCAAACTACACACAACTATTTCAAGGACATTTTCAGCTGTTGTGAGCGTACATGACAAAATGTAAATATGTCCAAACCTTACGGTGATGAAGACAAGAGCTATGAGTATTCACATCCATTTCTATGGGCAGAATGTCTACATATGTCACACGTCATTGGCTGGATACCTGAGATTCACCTGACCAATCTGGGACTCCGTTCACACGCCGCACTCAAGAATATTTCACTTATACGACTACTGGCAGCATTATGGTGGGGGCGGGGGTGAACCAACGACCATCCGCAGGTTGCGCCAAATCTTCATGCGTACGGCCGCAGAGGAAGTCACCATGAGCTGGACTTGAACTCACAGGGATCGCACATGTGTGTGTGTGGGGGGGGGGGGGGGGGAGAGGAGGGAGAGTCTGCGTCATTACGTCGCTCTGGCACACTAACCGCCTCGACCACGAAGGCCCCAGGTGGTTTATCACATAGGGAATGTAATCCATTGGAAAACGTGATGTATATAAGCCTGAGTGTCACACAACAAATTCTTACTTCACCCATCATGGTTGCAAGATGTCAGAGAACGATAAAAATATTTGACTGGTGCCACAAGTTATAAGGTTGCTTATATTGCCTTAATAAATACATTTGTCAATATCGAACGTAGAAATGAGAAACCACTCATTTTCCGTGTATTTTGGCATTTCTCTTGCTGAATTATCAATCATCAGAGACGAACAGATTCCAGGAAACATGGCATTCTCTTTACAATTATGAAACAGCTTCCTGCGTGCAGCACACAAACGATATATCAGTTTTGTGCCAGTAACAAAAGAGCGCGACGTCATATAAGAGATGATGTCAATAAAACATGATGAACTGACGATGAATCTATGAAGATATCACACTTGTCAGGTGACGAGGATGAAGTAGATCAATTGGATTGATTGAATTTATCTCCAGCCAATTATGCACCTGAGACATCGCAGTTGCTTCTCTGAAAATAAAAGTATACATTTATTCCAATACATGTGGTTCAGTTATATTTACAGGCTATGTCTGAAGAATGGTTTCTCCAGTAACCTACTATATATTTAAATATACAGACCGCAAATATAAACACATGTGGTATATCTTTTCTGAGCACCATGGTTTGTACTCTTATTATTTGGGACACAGTCCAAAAATAAACGGCTCAACTAACAGAGTTTGCCGCTCTCTCTTTTGTTCTTTGTCAGGGATGGGGAGAGAAACTAATACCGATTGGCCGACATTACTTCCCATTCGCATGCGAAGACGCATTTTAACTGGTCGAAGACGGTGATTCTGAACAGTTACTTAATATAGACTGTAGCTAGCTACCCGCTTTATTTGTGGTCTATAACACAAAGGCCAGGGCTTTCTGTTAAATCAATGGTCGAAAGTAAACTCTATGTTTACCATAAATTTACATCAGCCACATCTCCGGTAAAGAGAATTGCTGCTTTCTGGTAGTTTGCTACAAAAATGTCTAATTTGAGACAATAGCCTTATTTATGGAAAAAATACTTAAAAATAATGACTTAAGGAAGACAAGTCTACTCCTTCGAGCATGTGAATTGCCATTATGAAAGTCATTCAGCCAAGCACTCGTCGCCAATAGTTGTAACGATATACGTATGGGGGGCCTAAAGCGCCAGCGCGCACTCAACAATTTTAATCCACTCTATCTTGTGTTGAAAGGGCCAAAAACGTTTTCTTCCTTCTTTATTCTTTAACACCAGGCGCGGGGCAAGATGTTCTTACCCGACTTCTATGCTCCAAAGGTCAGGCGACGGCTAACACCTCGGGCAACAAAGACGGATTATCCATAACTGAGTCTGTAAGAACCCTTGGCTCCTTAGGTGTAAGGTGAGCTAATCACTCACTGGGGGTAAGTTATTATGCACTTCAGCGCGGCAAAGTGTACTCCCCAAGTTACCCCAGGGGATCAAACCTTGTCTGTTTGTCTGTTTTCTATCTGACTCACAGATATGGATGTATTGCCTTTTTTTATATAACTTTTGTGTTTAAATTTTGCTCTGATCTTTGGAACCAATATAATAAAAATGCCTTCACGCTAATGTTTAGGAATGAAAGTTCACCTAACATTTATTGCGTCAGGAAAGACCAAGATTCCAGTGATGGCTGATAGATATAGTTTCAAAACATCTTGGGACCGGCCCGGATAGCACAGTTGGTAGAGCGTCCGCTTCGGGACCGGTAGATCCAGGATCAATCCTTGGTCGAGTCACACCTAAGACTTTAAAAGAGGAAGTTGTAACTTCCTCGCTTGGCGTTCAGCATGAAGGGGATAGTGCAACGACTGGTTGACCCGTATCCGTATAATGGCTCGGGCGGGGCGGCTTACTTGCCTTCGGTAAGTCGTCTCAGTGATGCAGCACTATATAAAAGAGCGGTGGAAATCCGCCCTGCAACAAGGAGGCACCTTACACGTGCATGCACCCTAATGATTCCTTCGTCGTCATATGACTGAAAAATTGTTGAGTACGACGTTAAACCCCAAGCACTCACTCACTCAAAACATCTTGGTTAAAACCGACGGATACATAGACGAAAGGACACGTAGTAATCAATGTCGAACGTTTTCCCTCATTATCAAAAAGCACAACAAGCAGAAATTTGTCTTATGACGGTGGCGGGTTATAGACTAAAGTTTTGATATCATATCCTTGAATATCTTACATATGGGATCAATTCACAATATTTACAAAAAACTTGCGAAACTTATACTATTTCCCTTTTCAAAGAAATTTTAACCTACGCCCGACAGGCATTATTCCAGACATCTCTGTGTTGTTTTATTAAAACTCGTCTCAAACATATTTTGGACACCGTGCAGAATCCAAAATTACTCGCAATTTCTTCACACCGTAGATCAAAGAGACGTGAACTGACACCAGATAGGAACCAGATTATTGGCTCTGTGCGAGCAGAGATCTTGATCCCAGAATTACTGAGCAGCAAAAAAAGGCTGCAAGGAATGTGTGGGTTATTTTTGGTGAATTCATCTGTCAGCTGTGCTGTCTGGTGGCGTTACACTGAATTATTAACACGTAATGTGATTTCGGATGTAATGAGTCTGGCATCGCTGGCAAATTCCTAGGCTTATGGAACACCTTGACTTTATGTGTATTTTTACAACGACATCAGGAGCTTTGTGAAATAAAGTCAATTTCTTTAAAAGGTTTCATTCTGCATAAACATATGCCTATTCCGATCTTGCTTGTAGCACGCTCTGACATCTGAAATTAATCAAACCTATATACCATAACGCAACCAGGCATACAGATAAAAGGTCAGAATTGTTCAGCCAAATATAAACTAAATGGCTCAGATTCACATAGGTAGAGAAAGGCTTCTAACCTCAAGGCGTCTGTCTGTAGTCCTTATGTCACTAGGCTCTACGGATGGTGGACACGTCCAGAGAAAAGCAGTGATAGCAGCTCTTACACACACTCTTGTATCACACATGCAAGTTTATTTGCAACAATCTATTTTTCTCGTAATATTTTAAATTATCTTAGTTTCGTATAAACGTAAATTCAATCTAAATTTTTAAATTGTTTAATTGTTGCTTTGCCACAAGAATGCTTTGTTACTCATCGGCAGTCAACTTAACACAGACATTTGGCAAGATATCCACGCCATTTCGGTGAAAGACAAATGGATATCCACGCCATGATGGTGGAAGACAAGAGCATATCCACACCGTATTGGGCGACGACTAGTTGATATCCACGCCATAATGCTGGATGACAAGTGGATATCCACGCCATTTTGGTGGAAGACAAGTGGATATCCTCGCAATTTTGGTTTAAGACAAGTGGATATCCACGCCATAATGCTGGATGACAAGTGGATATCCACGCCATTTTGGTGGAAGACAAGTGGATATCCTCGCAATTTTGGTTTAAGACAAGTGGATATGCACGCCATAATGCTGGATGACAAGTGGATATCCACGCCATTTTGGTGGAAGACAAGTGGATATCCTCGCAATTTTGGTTTAAGACAAGTGGATATCCACGCCATTTTGGTGGAAAACTAGTGAATGTCTCCGCCATACTGGTGAAAACAAGTCGTCATCAGTGAACGATAGGTTGTGAAATCTGCCAAACGAGCATCTCCGGCAGCTTATTTTCTTCAACGCCAACAGGCCCGATCGGGAGGACACTCCCTCTATGCCGTCGTGAATGAAAGACAAGCATTTTAACCATTTGAACAAAACCAGTTAATTAAGTTCTAATCACTTGTCATTTATTTTGTCAGGCCCCAAATGATCACATCATTCGTGTTTTTCTTTATTTGATTGGTGTTTTACGCCATACTCACAAATATTTCACTTATATTCCACGACAACCAGCACTTGTGTGGGAAGAAACAGGGTACCTCATTTAAGACAGGTTTAAAATTGTGACCTAGTTTGTCATCATGAATCAAAATGAGGCCACAAAAAACCTTATAGTGACGACAGGGATGGGGAAGCACATATGAGTGCTTGATTGACTGGATATCTGAATTGTTTCAAGTTTCCAAAAGGAGTTAACATTGTGTGTTTTGAAGTATGCTGTATGGTGGTAAGTTCGTTCCCGTTTCTTTGTTTTTACAACTTTACCACAAGTCCGCATTTTCTGACTAAAACATGCAGCAGATAATGTGATAGGCCTGACGGCATGCTTCAGTCATAGTCAGAAGTCGCTCCATTGAAAAAAATTAAATTTCCAAACAACGTCTGGACAAACACGAGCACTGCCGATAAAAGACCTCTGATGGACACAGACATTGACTACTGAAGCCTAACAAATTACCAACAACAATTCAAAGAAAGATAAAGCAGGGAAGGCCCTTGTTTCTCCGGATGTTCTCTGGGCAACGTCTACGTCGTGCGTGACGTAAACACATCATGCTTACACACTGGCGGCCATCCGTGTAAGAGTGAAAGCCGGAAGAGGTGTGGGAGACCTTATTCGTCAAAATATCGTTGATAATGGACAAACAAGGGGAAAGTGAGACTGTACAGGAGGAGACGAGGACTATAGGCCTACGTGCTCCAGTGTAGCTAAAAGAAGAGGATAAGGTGGGTAATTTAGCGTTAACAACGTTGTTTAGAAACTCTTATTATCTACGATGCTATTTTTAAGCATAAACATGAAAAGCAGGTGCAAAAGCCTGAATCCAATTCACAAGAGGCCGGATTTCACAAGTAATACGTGAGCCCATTTGCCAACTGTCACGCTTTCGACTATTCTCTATTTTGACTCCATGTGCTGTAGATCTATCACGCTGTCGACTGTTCTCTGGTTTTACTCCTTGTGCTGTACGTCTGTCACGATGTCGACTGTTCTCTGGTTTTACTCCCTGTGCTGTACATCTGTCACGCTGTCGACTATTCTGTGTTTTTACTCTCTGTGCTGTACGTCTATCACGCTGTCGACTGTCTCTGGTTTTACTCTCTGTGCTGTACGCCTAACACGCTGTCGACTATTCTCTGGTTTTACTCTATGTGCTTTGCTTTTACTCTCTATACGTCTATCACGCCGTCGATTGTTCTCTTGTTCTACTCTCTATGCTGTACGTCTATCACGATGTCGAGTATTCTTTGGTTTTACTTTTGTAGTTCTTTGGTGGTTTCATTGGACCGGTACGTCCATTGCTGTTAACAGCTGAATTCAACGCCTGACACGTGTTCTCACAGTTGTTTTAGGCTGCCATCTCTATTCTGTAGGTGAAGGGTTAGCACCCTTGTACAGAAGTAGGGCAGCATTCCCCATGGTAACTTCGCGGTATGCAGTTTAACCTTTAAAGACCACAATAGAGTTTATGTGAATGTTGGTGCCTGGATACAGACAAATTATGGATTATATTCTATTTGATTTGTTTTAGTTGCATATGAAAACATTTAACTAACAAATTAGTGGTCTATATGTATAGGATATAAAAGGATACAGCATAGAGAGCAAAACCAGAGCAGCGACGACAGTGTGATAGTTGGCAAACGGTCATACGTACCCGGTGAAATACGACCTCTTGTCAGTTTAACCCAGTTTAGGTTTTATTCTAACCGTTCATGTAAATGCTTACACAGTAACAACTTAAAGAGCCCCTAGCACCATGGGTTAAGCACAATTAGGTAAAACTGCTTAACTGCATTTGATCAGACGTCACTATTACTGTTCTTCATTTACTCATTTGTAATAAGCAATCATCTATAAACAATCATAGCAAAACACAACGCAAATCAGAGATTCTGAAGTACTCATCTGACACACCTGTGTAAGGTGAGCAAGCAACTTAATGTACTTTTTGGGTTCCAGTTTTCAGATGTTCTCAAGACGTTCTCACTTACTTAACGCGGGTCAGGTTAATGGGTGGAGGAATCCAAAGTGCCCTGTATAAACCACCACCCATTGCCTGGTACACGACAAACGTTCTGATGCGAGGAAGTGTTTGAATGAGTGATATCAAACATTCCGAGAAACGATATGGTTGGTCAAAGGCCTGACACTTGCAGCCAATAAGCGCCCGAGGCGTTTGAGCTAGAGACACCACTTAACTGGTATAGCACCTGTTGTCTGCTATGTGGACAACGCCATGGACGATTAAGTCAGCAAAGCTCGTAAGATAACTAATATGTTTATTAGTATGATATTCCATACCTGTTATCGAGAAATATACTGCGGACATGTATACGGCAACTGGAGGAGAGCCGTATCTAAAATATTCGGTGCTAAAGGTTGGATCATCTCCCTCGTAGTCGGGAGACCTGAGATCAAACCGGGGTAAGGTCATTCCAAGACTTTAAAAATGGCACTTGTTTCTGCCTTGACTGGTGCTCACTGCTGAAATGTTACGGCCAGGAAACATCACTGGCTGGCCCGGTGTCAGTACAATGTGACTAGGTGGTGTGTCATGTCTGGTGTCTTTGGCATGATACTTCAGTGGCGACAGCGTTTTTGTCGCATAGACATAATATATGTACAAACACCTAATGACTCCTCCTAGTCAAAAGATGGGAAAAAGTACGACGAAGAATATATACAAACATACTTCGCTAAGATACATTGTAGGCGTATCCGACTGAGATTGAGCAGAAACCTAGTATTCCACACCAAGTTTCAGATCGAAATAGCCTGTGTCTTTCATCAAACCACACTTACGATGTAAAGAAATAACCAGTTTCCCTCTGTGAGAACTGAAGTCTATCTCCGTATGGATGAGCACGGCAGGTCGTAAAACAGCAGCGCTTGCCTGATTCAACTCTATCGATTGAACGTGACAACTGAATATTTCTAATCCTCTGAGACGAATGAAAAGCGGAAATTGCATCAGGAGTTTATTTCGCCCTGTAAGCATTGGTGTTCTGTCAGTGTCTGTGTATGTGTTTGATTGCTCTTCACGGCTGGTTTAGTGAGTGTTAAATGTGATTACGTCTCCACGAGACCCGGCTGACGTCCGTGAAGTTTACTTCTCATTGGTTATCCTGATATTTCTTTTTTGTGAAGCCAAGATAGTTGCCTTTATCTTTCCAACGTCTACATTTTTTTGATTGGGATAACAGCAATTATCTTTCCATCTACCTATTACCTTGCTCATTTCGAGTTATTTATCATTTTATTTCCTCTCAAACCAAGTAAATTACTTTAATAAGTGGTTTCCGTTTTTTTTCTTGCTGAATTATTTTATGGCAAGCTCCAAGTTGCTTGCCATAAAGCGTCCCAGATTTCCAAGAACACTTAAAAGCTTAATTTCGCAATCATCCAAAACAAACTGAACCTAATATAATAAATCTAAGTTAATCACGGATGGGAACAAATGCAAATAACTATTGCCACAAGCAGAAAACATCAGACCAACAACCAGGAGAACGTAGCTCCAGGAGTGTTCACACATCCACACTAATGTGATAACTCCCTCCTTTCACACACAGTAAAAGAGCCTCAAGGAAATAGACAAACAGCAACGGTAATTGTCAGAGGCACATGACGGACAGCAACTTGAACCAACGGCTCCTACTCAGTCTGCACGAGATGGGTCTAAGATTTTAATAATATTTACATTCATTATACCATTACCTCCCGAACTACTCTATCACTGATCGGCCTGAAGTCTGTATGAAGCTGTAGTTGGATGGTTTCTGGTGTACGCTATTTAACATACCATTCTGGTCAGACAGGTGTGCAATCCTTCCGAACTACTCTAACACTGATCGGCCTGGAGTCTGTATGAAGCTGTGGTTGGGTGGTTTCTGGTGTACTTAATTTAACATACCATTCTGGTCCAACAGGTGTCCAACGAATAAAGGTTTAAGCTTTCACGCTGGTTTGCTTCATCGAGACAAAGAACTGATGTTAAAAAACGACGTGAGAAAACAAATATATGTGCAAACACATACGATTAAGGCAAAGGCGCGATTTAAACACATCTATCTTCTTTGGTAACCTAATCGTGTCCTCGAGAATACTTTATCCTTCCGCCCGTTAGTATCATGAGTAATCGTCATTGAGAAAACATCGAGTGACGTCACCTCCGCAATCATCAACCAGTCACAATGTAGTACACAGATGACTACACATAGTAAATTCTACACGTGTTCAATCGTGCAGCTATAAATGGGACCATTTACATAATTTTTCATAACAACGATGTCTCCTTGTCCTACCTGTGGATGTTGGCTTTTGTTGTCCCTAGAGTCAGATCAATGAAAATGCATTAGAATTAAATCAACATATTATATATTGCGAACGATTTGTGGATGTAATTCTGCGGGATCAGTCATTAAATGCCCATTTCATGGATTAATTTGATTAAAGTCAGCTTACCTTGAGCCTGCATTTGAGAATTGCCTATATTCGGTGTTACTAGACTGTAACATTGAATAAATATCGTGAAAAGGATTCATAAAAACTTTCTCATTCACGAGAAACTGAAGCGTGAGATACCCTTATATTATTTCTTAAGTCCTACCAAAATATCCATTACCTAGAAGTATGCAACTTCCCTATAGCTAGTCTCCACGGCACTTTACACTTTTCTTCTATCCTAACATATTATCTGACGTATCTGCCTAGCCATGTATTTTTCTTTCTCTCTATTGCGCAATAAACGTTTGAAATAAACTTTAAAAAAAAAATACGACAACGGAAGTTAGGTAAAGGGACAACGATTTCTTTGATAGTAATTGCTTTATAGTTGCTTGGAAATATAAACATAGTCAATGGGTTCTTAACTGCATAGCAACAGTTTTCAGTGAAATCGTAGTTTTTAAATACGGAGTTTCCGTTTGGAGGTTTGGCCAGTTCGTTTATCAGCCGTTTACAATTAGATTCCCCATGATTCAGTTCACAATTTCCACCCAAGAGGTTGGCATGTTTCCCTACCATGTGGCGCGAGGTTCCACAGATGACGTAACACGTGTACAGTGCCGTAGAGACCAGTTGTAGAGAAGTTGCATACTTCTGGGTAATGAACTTATGTCTGTGGTCTATGGACTACATACCGCGAGGAAACCCAAAATTCATAGCCTAAAACAGTAAACCACATAAATCAGTCCAATAAATAAGTAAAAATTTGATTAATTTAAGTTGTCAGAGAGTAACCAGATTTCAACCTGAGGTAGCTGTAGCGGTATTTGAACAAGAATTTACATTGACCAAGAGTTCGTGGTGTCCACTGGGGCATTGTAAATCACGTGACCAGCTAACACCGATGGAGTTTTCCCCGAAGGGACAACAATGTCAGCAAATAGGCATACACAAAATGGTCCCTTTTCTAGCCGTTCGAATCTGTGCAATAAACAACCACACAGTAGACTTACTCTAATTCAGTTCTTCTCTAACCACCGGCGTCTGTTACTACGACCACTCTATAGCCCTTTGACTTTGACTCGCCCAGAATTTCCTTAATGAAATGAAATGAGGCCCCTCACACTTAACCGCTTATTCTTCAAGGTGTTCGCGAGGACACCTTCAGCCAGTATAGAGCGCTGATTGATTTATGTAGTCATTTGAGAGCAACACGGGGATCAGATTGGTAAAACACTCTTGGTTTGATTGCTAGCCAATTGTTGAACCCTTGTAGCAATAATTTTACACGGATAGACATCGGTTTGTTTCAGTCGACAGGAAATTATCGATTTTCAGTGCGTATAGAGTATCCATGATGAGTGGAAAAATGTGGCTCACTGCATTTGTTGTTAACTTTACCAGACAACGTGACCTTCTCCAAACAAATATTCATGCTTGGTTAATTTCTGGCCAAGTCTAAGCTAAGCGGATCGTAGCTATTCATCAGCTATGTCAAACCAGATGTAGGTTCAAACCCGGCCTTGGATAGGGAATTTGTAATCTATCCAATTAGGCGAATGTGTTAAATGGGGTCGATGAGTTTTCTTTCGGGAATCTATATGTTTTCATGTTTAGCACTAGATGTGTGTGTCGTCACAGGAGACCAATCTGAAAGGTTATATGCTTCCTGACGTAGTTCTGTCTAATCATAACGCCTTGTGAAGGACACCAGACACCTCACAATCGCATAATGACTCCAGAGTCAACCAACCTTTGTCTTTTGTATCAGATACAACAATTTATAATAAATGAAACACTTTTCATTTAACAAACGTTTCTTAATGTAAATATGAAATCCAACATTACGGAATGACATTGGACAAGCCACAAACATATCATTCTGAGTTGTATCCAATTAGGTAATGAGATACAAGAAAATGATCAATGAGTTTTTCTTTAACAACTCTTTGTGATCAATATCAATACACAGTTACCATGCATTATGGTAGTGTTGACAACATGTATGTCACCAAGCCTTTTTACCGTAGCGTTTTTAGCTTTCAAATGTCCCTAAAACCTGAAATGGTAATGTTTGGCTAACACTTCCTAACTTTTTGTTTTCCGAATTACATGTATCTTTCAAACCTATAATCATTTCTCACGAATATTTTGCCAAACATGAAAGATTGTTTTGGCTTTGTTAAAAAATACATGCTTAAGAATTAAAATAAAATGTGCGTTATAGCGTGACAAGAATTCGATGTTTGTAATTCGCTTCATACACAAAACACATCATCTGCCAATTTGAGATGCTCTTCTAAGGTTATAGCGTGATGGTTTACTCTCATTCTTAGATACGCAGTACTGTTTTCGGGATTCTATTGACGTAAGACATCACACTGAAAGACGTAAATTCAATATATATATAATTTACATGTATTTACATATATATATATATATATATAATTTACATGTATTTATATATATATATATATATATATATATATATATATATATATATATATATATATATATATATATATATATAAAGGCCATGTAAATGTTTGTCTTTCTATTCACATGGTTTTCCAAGACAGAAATCTGCATGACGTCCATTGCCACGATTTTCTAGCCGATCAATACCCTTTAATGGCATTTTCCTATATAACTAGATCTTTCACAAAATCATTCTTTATTCATGGCCTGTTGTTTTGTTTTACAACATGGGCCCGATACTGAGATTTTTCTAAGGAGTAATCGAGACCTTTTGAGCTCCGTATTGACAATGCTATATGCTTCAGTATTTACCTGTTAATCAATGTTCAGTCTACTTTAATGAAGCCAAACAGCAAAGCAAATATACATAGTCTGTCAACAAATCACTTGCTTCTTTTGCAGACATATTGATAGCTTGGCCACACACAACACCACTAAACGCATAGCACAGTGTCTCTTTTGTTTTTATTTTGACCAAAATACATCTATGTGATGAAATTTAATCATTAAGAGCAAAACCATTTCAATGTTTCACTATTGCCACAGATTCCAGCATGCAGTAACATTGACCAACGATAAGTGTGCTTCTGTCATAAACCGTTACACCTTAGTGAGTGCTCCGCCATCTATTTCATCCACGCCGCCTGACCAGTTAGATGTCTCTATAGGTTCGTAGTCAAGTCGTTCAGATCATTATTTTCTATTCACATCATCCCTTATTCATGTCGCACTCCTGTTTGACTGGCATAAAGCTCATAACACCGCTTGCCTGCAGCACGAAACAGATTTTTTTACCATTTTAAAGAGAATGTCGTGTTTTCTTCCATTTTTCACTGATCGGGCTCAGTTGATTAGCGGGCTGGCGCAGCGTAATGGCCTAGGAGCCTTTCACCAATGCGGTTGCTGTGAGTTCAAGTCCAGCTCATGCTGGCTTCCTCTCCGGCCGTATGTGGGAAGGTCGTACAGCAACCTGAAGATGGTTTCCCCGGGTTCTGCCAGGTTTCCTCCCACAATAATGCTGACCGCCGTCGCTTAAATGAAATATTCTTGAGTGCGGCGTAAAACACCAATAAAGTAAATAAATAAATAAATTTCACTGATCGTTGATAATATTACAACTCAAAGGCCAAAGTACTCTGAAAATGCCTGGTTTGTATCAGCTGCTAGACTAACAAAATCAGCTAGTGTGATAATTAGCACACTAAGCGTTTTCATTACACTGGAAGTCTAACTACAACGATTTGTGTGATAGAAGACTAAGAGTTTTTTTACACTAGAAGCCGAGCAAAACGCTTTGTGTAATTAACACACTAAGCGTTTTTTTAAAAAAAACCCCGCTGAGTGTAATAATTAGCACGCTGAGGGTTTTGTTACATTAGAAACCTAACAAAAACTCTTAGTGTAATAATCAGCACAGTAAGCGTTTTTATTACACAAGAAGTCTACCAAAAGTGACAGATATATCTGGTGGGCATAAAAAATGGGCCGTACTTTGATGCTGCATTGATCCATTATCCCTTGTTCAAACTCTTTAGATATTCAAATGGCATGATTTTGTTAATATACCGACCAATTTTCAAGATCATAGCTTGAGTAGTCTGCACACAGGGTTAAAATCGAAACATAGCCTCAAAACGCTCGTTCCGGTGACCCACATTACATGACCTGTCAGGTGTTGTGAGTACAGCGCGTTCTGCACCTGTGTGACACGCGTCAATCAAGTGTCGTCTGGAAAAATTGTCTGGCTCTAATGTAAGAGAAACTCTTCTGCCAGCTAGGGACAAGTTTTGCTAAATCGAGATGGTTTTCTCTGCGGCGGACAAGGAATTGATCGCCTTTTCAAGTAAAACAAGGTAGAACATAATTTTGAAATGTCCAGAACATGCGTTTTTGACTCTATTTTGATTTAGGTCCCATGAACAGAAATCTTAAAGGATGAAATTGAAATTTAGTATGTATACTTAGGACATAATGGCTTTTGAGTGTGTACATTTTTAGAAGCTGACGTAAGAGGGTTTCGGAGATATTGAGTGTCAAAGTACGGCCCATTTTTTTTTTATGACCATCCGGTATATGATAAGAAGGTAAGTTATGAGCGATGTGACCTACATGTATTGTTGTGTTAAAACACTAACACAGATGAAAGTACAGACCTGAGGTCACAAGCTGAGATGGATGTCAAATAATCACTCCACGCTGGAAAACAAGAACAACCATCCCGAATGACAATAACAACAACAACAAAGTTTTACTCTGATCTAAAAATATCCATGAAATACGTGCTAGGGCTTCGGAAAGAAAAGTTTTGTAATGATGCCACGAAAGAAAACGATTCACTTTACAGGACTCATTTTGTGAAAGTGTATACAGCTATTAGATGTGTGCTAAAGCACTGGTCGACCTTATGTACTCTTTACACGGCCTCGCTTGACGTTCAGCATGAAGGGGATAGTGCAACGACTGGTTGACCCGTATCAGTATAATGGCTCGGGCGGTGCGGCTTACCTGCCTTCGGTAAGTCGTCTCAGTGAAGCAGCACTAAATAAAAGAGCGGTGGAAATCCGTCCTGCAACAAGGAGGCGCATTACACGTACATGCACCCTAAGGATTCTTTCGTCGTCATATGACTGAAAAATTGTTGAGTACGACGTTAAACCCCAATCACTCGCTCACTCACCCTTTACACGGAGGTTTATCTATCAGATGTCTTCTTAATAACTATACTTCATGTTTGACCTTCAAAGTAAAAATGCTTAAAAAACCTTCAAGAACTTTGAGTGTTTGTGAGACAATCAGAGATGTCAGGGAAATGTAAATGATGCCACACAAAAAAAACTTAGTCCATCTTGTGCTGCCAAGATTATGGATGTCCTCGTTCTTTTCACTTTTAACGATGCAAGAAAGAACAATTTTTTTTCTATTGACATCTTTTGAAATTAAGTATCCATTTAAAGCTCTAGGCGTTCAAGGAATTTCTGGAGAAATCTGAAACCAGTCAGAGCATCAACTGAGGAGTTTATTGGAGCTACGTGGATGAAAGCTCTTTTTGCACAGCTGCGTGAATTTCCCATCATTATCAACTGCTGAAACATTGTGTGATAAATTACGTGTTGCACATTTCACATTCTAATCAAACAAAAAAAAATCCTACTTCCGTTATATATGTAACTGAAATGCAATCTGTATTCTTCGTAATTTGTCTCACAGCGATGAAGATTTATGGAATACTTTGTTTTCTTGAATAAAAATTATAGAGCAGTTGTGAAATTAAATTATATTATACAACTTGTCTTTGTTCCAGCATGTAACCATGGTAACATGGAAGCCAATCACATACAATCATCGATTAATTTTCAGGTGTGGAATTTAGCTGTATTATATAACTTCTGTTCCATCACGTAACCATGGTAACTGTATGGAGCCAATCACTTACAATCATTGATTCATTTTCATCGTACCTTTTCCAGACATTTGTCTTGTAAAGGCACCCGGCGAGTTTCAGTTCTTTCGCCAGTGTTTAAGTGTTCTGCAATGCACGAGCCTGACCCCTTTCTAAAATCGACATAAAACTCCAATCAATAAATAGACAAATCGTACAGTGTAGATTGTACTTTCCTCACACAGCTGTACGTATGCTTTGATCGCCTTCCCCTGATGGACTCCAACTGTGGGGCGTGGAGAGAGTATGTAACCCCATGAAGTTTTCCATAAGCTCTCTAGCTTGCTTCGAGTTACGAAGCGCTAAGCGGTTTCCACAGTTTACATTGATGTGAAAAAGTAATTAAGGTAAAGGATTTCGTTGATACTAGGCTGACACCGCGTGTAATCCTCTAAACCGTGTATTTTATTCAGGCTAGAACCGTAAGGGCATCTCACGGAGAAGACTTTCTGGTTCCATTTGTTTGCCTGTTCACAGGCGGACGGGAAATAGCTGGCAATCTCTATAAGTATGTTGATGATTCTGGCGTCTAACACCGTCAGGATTTCGCTGCTCTGACCATTTCGTCTTTAAACTGTTCGCTGTGGTTGTAGGATCCTCCAAATTGTTATCCCAAACCTGTACTCCCTGGAGACGCCTTTAACTGCTCAGGTAAGGATAGGGATAGATCCGCGCCAAGCCCTTAATGAGACGTCCTTTGATCTTGCAGTTATCCCAGAAGTTATCACGAGTATAACCACAGCGCCTTACAAGTTATGTGTTGGCATGATATGTGTAAAGTTGTCCTACATCTCTCTCAACTCATCACAGTTCCTGATGTGCCTACAGTATCCTACACTATCCGGATCATTAAATGAGGTGAGAAGTATAACGCGTGTTTCATATGCAGTACATATGAAATCTGGTAAAGGTCATCAGGGTCACCAAGGTCATCATAACATCAGCGTTTCGTTTTAGTGTCGTTTATGGTGTGAAGCGATGGGAAGGTTCATGCTGCTAAATATACTGGTCTTGTTGGAGATCAGACAGTGCACAGGATCACGTGTTTGTCTTTTTACCACTAGGAGAGTCTGGATGCAATTGTAGATTCGCTCTCTCTCCAGGGGGGACGGACAAAATTCCCGGAGGACAAAAGTATTAAAAGCATACCATGAATGGCATACGCTGATAGCTTGTTTGAGTAAAGTTAACACTTTTTTAAAACGTTTCAGATTTAATATAAGTCTGCAATAGAACCCACTCTTACTCTTAATAAGCCTTTTGACGAAATCGTTTTTTTTTTTGGCTCGAAATCGGAAAGAGTTGTTTTCTCTCAAGGGCATAAGAACACAAATCTGATGAAGATGTCAATTGTGTCCATCCCAGAAATATATTTTACATAATACAGACAATGGCTGATTCTAAAAACTTGTAGCAGGGTGTGTTTTAACGTCATAAAACGTGCCTGTCTCGCTCTTTCAGAGTGTATTAGATCAAATACATACATAATTGATGATTTTTCATTTTTTCTTTTTTTTTGTATTCCAAATAATATAATCTTGGAAAGTATGGTAAGATTTGGTTTGTAATTTAAATTAATCTATATTTTCAAATACATCTGTTACAGTAAAAACACAGAGAACTACATGTTACGGTTGACGCAAGGTGATACTGTAAAATTTTACCAGTCTCTCATGCTGAAAAATTTCAACCAGTAAAATTGAGTACAGTGGTAGGCGCTTCGGAGAATAAAGTAATATATGCTTGACAAAAGGCATTCGATAACAGTGTTAGTTTGACATCAAAGAAAGTCAGTTTTATGACAGTGCTTATGAAAGGCTTGGTAACATACATTTTATGAGTGTTCGAGAGGGATAGGTGTTGAATTCGAGCACCTGACACGGACACGTGTTAAACCCGAGTGTCCGACAGCGATACGTGTTGAAATCAAGTATCCGACTGAATGGCTGACTTATTATAAGGGTTAACGTAACATTGCACACAGGACTGAATGGTTGACTTATTATACACCTTAACGTCACATTGGGCACAGGACTGAATGGTTGACTTATTATACGGCTTAACGCCACATTGGACACAGAACTGAATGGTTGACTTATTATAAGGCTTAACGTCACATTGCATACAGGACTGAATGGATGACTTATTATACGCCTTAACGTCACATTGGACACAGGACTGAATGGTTGACTTATTATACGGCTTAACGCCACATTGGACACAGAACTGAATGGTTGACTTATTATACGGCTTAACGCCACATTGGACACAGAACTGAATGGTTGACTTATTATAAGGCTTAACGTCACATTGGACACAGGACTGAATGGATGACTTATTATACGCCTTAACGTCACATTGGACACAGGACTGAAAGTTGACTTATTATAAGGGTTAACTTCACATTGCATACAGGACTGAATGGATGACTTATTATATGGCTTAACGTCACATTGGACACAGGACTAAATGGTTGACTTATTGTACGGCTTAACGCCACATTGGACACAGAACTGAATGGTTGACTTATTATAAGGCTTAACGTCACATTGCATACAGGACTGAATGGATGACTTATTATACGGCTTAACTTCACAATGGACACAGGGCGGAATGGTTGACTTATTATACGGCTTAACGCCACATTGGGCACAGGACTGAATGGTTGACTTATTATATGGCTTAACGTCACATTGGACACATGACTGATTGGTTGACTTATTATAAGGCTTAACGTCACATTGGACACAGGACTGAATGGATGACTTGTTAGAAGGGTTAATGTCACATTGGACACAGAACTGAATGGCTGACTTATTATACGGCTTAACGTCACATTGGACAGAGGACTGAATGGTTGACTTATTATAAGGCTTAACGTCACATTGGACACAGGACTAAATGGTTGACTTATTATACGGCTGAACTTCACATTGGACACAGGACTGAATGGTTGACTTATTATAAGGGTTATCGTCACATTGGACACAGAACTGAATGGTTGACTTATTATACGGCTGAACTTCACATTGGACACAGGACTGAATGGTTGACTTATTATAAGGCTTAACGTCACACTGGACACGGGACTGAATGTTTGACCTAGCGGATTAGCACGCCAGCAGGGCGCAGTGATCCAGGAGCATCCCACCAATACGGGTTACCCCGTTTTTTTCTCACCATAATGCTGGTCGCTATGAAATATTTTTGAGTACGGCGTAAAACGTCAATCAAATAAATAATTAAATATTTAACTTTGGTGGGAGGAAACCGATGAGCTCTGACGAAACAGGTTGCTGACAGACATCCCAGCGTACGGACAGAGAGTGAGGCCACAGAGATAGTGCGGTCGTGCTAACCCCCTCGGCCACGGAGATAGTGCCGTCAGCCACGGAGATAGTGCCGTCAGCCACGGAGATAGTGCCGTCAGCCAAGGAGATAGTGCCGTCTGTCTGTTGTAATGTAAACAAGTAAAATACACAAGTTCAGAATTATAATGATTTTCCGCTTTATCATAACAGTGGCGTGATGGAAAGTCTTAGTCATCCTTGTAAATAGATAGGTCAAAAGTGTTGCGTTTATTCGTTAAAGCTAAAGAAACACAGCCACATTTCACATGCGCCATAGGTGAATTCACATTTTCTACCGACATAGCTGCCGCCGTCAAATAAGAGAAATATTCTTGATTACGGCGTAAAACACCCTCAAGCAAATACAGTATGGACATAGCTGGAATCATGTTAGGCTCGTGGAGAACAGGTGATTTTTGTCGGCTTTGTGAGTCATAGTCACCAGTTTCACTGTGTCATAAACAGGAAAATTACCATTGTCATACAAACTCGCACCTGCCGGTTGTAAATGTATGCTTCTGCTTTATAGCCGTAAAATTGACGATTAAGTGGTATGTTTTAAGCAACAGAAAGCATCGTAATAAAAACACTGGCAGTTTTAGCTGAGGTACATTTTGCTGTAGAGAACATATATCATCTGACTGTAGATTTACAACTTATTGTGTTTTTCCATAAACTAGGTGCTGTGAAAAGGGGCTTTATTGTTCCATGTTGCATCACAGCCAAAGTGCTTCAAAAATCGTGAATAAAACGCGAAAAAGTATTGCATCTCAAAATCACAGAAAAGTTCAGTGTAAAAACACACCCTTATTGTTACAGTGTTGACTGGAGACTTGTTAGAAACTTATGAAAATGTTCTGTGAGATCCAAATGAAATTCTTGTCCTGGCATTCTCTATTACTCTCCAGAGGTGCTGTCAGCGGCTTTTTTCAGAGCTCTCTTACAAAATGTACGATTGGGTGACATGATGTAAAAACTTAACATCAGTGGAATGACTAGTGAGTGAACCTATTCAATGGCTTCAAACACATTGATTTCAAGTAACTACGTCTTTTGGACCTGTGAACCTTTATGTTTCGCTAAAGGCTTTGACATTCCGTTAATTTCAGGCATGTCTGAAGAGTGGGTTTTCTTCGGGAAAAAGTATGGAGCCAATTATCACACTGTCATTAACAACCTTGAACTCTTTTTACTGGTAACAAAGTGGAACAGGGTGATGTACTAGTATTTGAGTTGAACTGCGCATTATTTTCATGCAGGCATTCCGAGCTCCTGGAGAAATTCATGTAGAATAAAAAAACCGGTGAATGACTCGGGTTTCAAGTTAACTTGCAAAGGTTTGTGAAGTGAATCCGAAAGTTATCAAACTAAATACAGCGCTATTAGTGTCTTACATTTCTTGTATTAATTTATATACCTACATGCCATTTGCAGCTTACTTTTGGTCTGAAACAAACCGTAAAATTTCTAGATAGTCTGGAATTTGCTCAAAACGCCTATGTTTATTCTCCTTGAATAGCGGAACGACCTAAGGTCAAGGCTATTTATTCATCTGACCATCAACAAAGTTACAGAAACTGTTACAATGTTGTGAACATTATTTGTACATTGAAATTTGTACATTTGTACGTAACTAGACAACTTTTCCACACATCGTGCGCAGATCTTTACCCGTGGAACGAGCTCTTGCGTATTGGCATCTTTAAATATCCATTCTAAAGGCAAAGATTTAGCACCTCGTGTGTTCGACAATGGTCGGGATTGCCCAAAACTTTCCATCCTCATAAGTCATTTCCTGACTGTTGATTTTCAGATCTTGTGAGCTATACGTGCGCTTAACGTGCACAACGATACAAAAAATGGCTGATGTACAGAAGAGTGAGTGAGTGAGTGCTTGGGGTTTAACGTCGTACTCAACAATTTTTCAGTCATATGACGACGAAGGAATCCTTAGGGTGTATATACGTGTAATGTGCCTCCTTGTTGCAGGACGGACTTCCACCGCTCTTTTATTTAGTGCTGCTTCACTGAGGCGACTTACCGAAGGCAAGTAAGCGGCCCCGCCCGAACCATTATACTGATACGGGCAACCAGTCATTGCACTATCCCCTCCATGCTGAACGCCAAACGAGAAAGTTACAACTTCCTCTTTTAAAGTCTTGGGAATGACTCGATCAAAGATTGATCCTGGATCGACCGGTCCCGAAACGGACTGTACAGAAGAGAACCAGATAAACTATACCGCTTTAACATAGCAGAACATGTGTCTTTCTAGTCGTTTTAAACTCGCCCCTTAGGCTTGTTAACTTACATGTAGATACCAGACCATGTCCCTGGATCATAATCAGGTGGCTGACCTTCCTGTGGCTGACCTTCCTGTGGCTGACCTTCCCTACAAGTTAATCCATTCTTAGGTTAAATCTTATTTCGAACAGAGCGTTGCGGGAAGCTCACGTCCAGCTCATGCTGGCTTCATCTCCGGTCGTACGTGGAAAAGTCCACCAGCAACCTGCGGATGGTCGCGGATTTCCCTCTGGCACTGACCCGTTTCCTTCAATGCTACCACCATAATGTAGTGACATAAAAGTGACATATCTTTCAGTACGGCGTGAAACACCATTCAAATATATATATATTTAATTTAAACACCAAAAACTATTCAAACAAAACGCATGTGTTTTATCTCAATACCCTTAATGAAAAACATTAACAAACCAACATGAGTAATTGCCGCGGTGTAGAAAAGACAACAATGTGTCAGAGAAAGTCAAAATGATCATAGAGCTTCACAGAATACATTATATCCCTAAAGCCCAGCTGGCAGCAATAAGATTAGCCACATTTCGTGTGACGTCCACTACTATTTGACGATTTCTTCAGACTGTATCTTTTTCTTGCCTTCAAACCTTGCCTTTTGTAACTCAGAAATTTAAACTTCAGTTTAAGAAGACGAGCTCCAAGGAGAAATATCCATTTTAGCGTAAAGCCTGTTTTTCACATCTCTCAGAAATCTTTATAGATTTCAACCTTGTCTCAAGAGATTTTAGCAAAGCTGAGTACGCTGGCAAACTGAATTTTTTCACATGTAATAATGATGAGACTGAGTTTAATCCGAGTCGACGTCCTCGTGATGTTGGTTTGTATATATAGCAAAAAAAAGATCAGATTAAAACAAACACCAATGGCCATGGAGTTCTCAGAAAGCGTTTGCCCAATAGAGACAAAAAGTCTATTTAATAAGGCAAAAATCGCTTGGTGAGACAGAG
Source organism: Liolophura sinensis (assembly GCF_032854445.1). NCBI lineage: Eukaryota > Metazoa > Mollusca > Polyplacophora > Chitonida > Chitonidae > Liolophura > Liolophura sinensis. Next base: position 137,021 of record NC_088297.1, on the reverse strand, counting down.
AAAGCTCTATACGCCGTTTTAGAAATGCAAAAACAACAATTCTGAATCGATTTTGAGCCGAACGGCTAACTATCAGCTAACTCCAAAGAAAGTCTGATCACATGATACCCTTATGCCAGACAAGAACAAATTTTTATTCCGAATTGCATTATGGGTAGATCTGACGGAAACGTGTAAAAGGCAACATTGAATACACATTTAGCTCTGAGGTTGGTCGGTTGTTGATTTTTTTATAATACATTGCATTAATTATTACAATAATTTGAAGAAGCATTAGCATGATTTGCAAGACTATTGTAACCGATATTTCTTGGAGTATTAAAGATCATGGATAGTACAACATATTCCAATAATACATTGTACATGCTATCTAGAGCTGCTGTCAGTCATATCGCCATGATTAATAAGATAACAACAACAACACAGTAAATTTGAGAAGATGTCCTTTACCGAATTGGCGAGAATGTTGCATTAAAAACTAGACGACACTCCAAGAGCACAAACCTCGGCGAGGGAATGAAATAATTGTACAAATCCCCCTAGTACAACGCGGCTGCCATAGACCGCATGATGAGTTCTGTGACAGTGACAATCCTCATATATGTATTATTATTTTTATTATTATTATTATTATTATTACAAAGTTAGAGGAAAATATGAACAATTTTTTAAAATCAGGATCATCAGCAAAATGATTCTTGAAACAAGGTCAAACTACATGCGCTCAAAATTTCAGCCTAATGCGTGCATACATTTATCAGTAAAAAGGTTGATGCATACGTACAGACAGACAGACGGACGGAGGGACGGACGGACGCACCGACAGAAGGATGGGCGGACAGATGGACTGGAGGGCAGACGGGCAGACCGACGTCAGCCCAAAACATCACTTTCTTGGATCAGGAAATTACATACCTTTGCTGAGAATAATTTCACTTATTTTAAACTTTGAAACCAAAGTGGTCTGGCAACATGTATACACGAGCATATACAAGCGATGAGTTATAATGGTGTTGTGGTTACACTAGTAAATCGTCAGGTTTTGGGGATTAGATTCGGATCTGCACTGGTGTTTAATGTGCTTGTAGAAAAATGGACATTTAAACACGTCCAGATCTTTTTCTGTCCATAATCAAACAGCTTGGTTTATCCCGTATTCTTGTCAGTCAAAAAAAAGATATCAATTGTCATGTCAGATTCTCTCAAAAAATAATCTGTTAACAAAAAGTTTGTTATCAGAGTGAGTCTAGAATGCGTTCTGTTGGGGCAGCAGATTATTCTGTTAAATGTAACGCACGTATTCTACACGTATATACAACAAAGAGATCCCAATATATTAGCATGACATTGTGTTGAATATGACAGAATATTGTTATAAAACAACAACGCGTTCAGATGGCTATTAATTCTTGAACACAGCTGTAGTGCTAGTGGCGAGTTTGTCATACATGATGTACGTTCCTTTGGAGAGGGGATAAGAGGCACTGTATACTCTCTTATGCAAAGCCTAAACAGTAGTTGTAACAGTGTTCTGCAAGTGTTGCGTTTCTGTGACGCTGCGATTACCTCTGGACTTAATTAACACTGGCAAACCATTTTGAACGTAATGTAATGAAAACTAGCAGTCACTGATGTTGTCACTGCTCTCATTGTTTTGTTCTGCAATAAATATATTATTATTATTATTTTTATTATTATTGTTGTTGTTGTTGCTGTTGTTGTTGCTGTTGTTGTTGCTGTTATTATCATTATCATTATTATAACACAACATTATTATTGTTATTATTATTATTATTATTATTATTATTATTACATTTTAGCATGACTCAGACAACAGGCTTTCCGTTAAACTAACAGGCCATTTTCTTGAGTGGTTGTTACGTTGGCGTGTGATACATTATGAGACATGTCATCTTTGGTGCAGGCACAAATATTCAGAAAAGATATTTCAGAAAAGGAATGATTTTACGCTGCGGCTCTTTTTGATCATATTCTTACATTTGCGCTAACCCGAAAAGCCAGCCAATAACAGATGTGGGCTAGAAGAAAATCAAAGCTTGCACCAACCCATGTCAATACAACTTGTAAATAATTGATGTGGTACATGTAAAAAGATTTTGACTACAGAACAAAAAGACGTTTGCTTTCTTAATTAAAGCATCACAGGATTGTGTAAAGATAGATGAAGAGCACGAGAGAAGATTTAGTCGACGGAACACGGAAGCCAAGTGACAGGTTTAGTCAGCCCACAAATTGCCAAAGACAAACGATCTCACTGTTTGTAAATCCACCAGACAAAACCACCCAGTTTGCCCCTCTTTCAATGACAACAAAAAAAGGATGAGATGTCTTGCTTACATAATTAAAATAAATAAAAGTTTCAGTACGAGTAAACAGTTAACACCAGCCAAAATGTCTTTGCTGATTTCTAGTGTTTTCAGTCAATTTCATGAAGACGACATAGCCTAGATTGGCCGCGCAACGACTGTCAAGCTCAGTGTTAGCCTATTCCACAAAGGCAATGTGTTTTTCTACCACAAAATTAAAACTACGGTGCATGTGTGGGAGTCGGATATGGCCATATTTCAGCCTGCTACGACCGCGTCGATGACTTGTCTGACGACGTATTGTGGTGCCTGTACAAAGGGACGGTGCCTTGGCAGAACAATATCCAGTCAGCCATACTGGAGTCCTGTTAACATGGACCGGTGTAGACGCGGTGCACTAGTATGGCTGCCAAAACCCAGTCAGGCAAATCCTCTAATGTATGATAATAGTCCTGGTTGCAGATTCCACATTTCTGACTTAGGTCAAAATTTAAAACCTTACCACAATGTTTAGTATTCGTCAATGAAAGTTGAAATTTTGACACATTTATCTACAAATAACAATGATGAGGTGGTCAAAATTTTAATTTACATGGGCTAACCAGCTCATGCTGGCTTCCTCCCCGTACGTGGGAGGGTTTGCCAGCAACCAGTGGATGGTCGTGGGTTTCCGCCGGGCTCTGCCCGGTTACCTCCCACCATAATGCTGGCCGCCGTCGAATAAGTGAAATATTCTTGAGTACGGCGTAAAACACCAATCAAATAAATAAATAAATACATGGGTTAAAAAAATAAGTTCTAAAATCATATCTCACATTTGTGACTAATATCGAAACTGGCTTTATAGGATCAGCCCTTGATACAGCGTTCAAAGACACATACAGGCTTTATTTCATACAGACGGGAATATACAGCCTCTTATAGCTTTATCCCTCACATAATCTAAGTGAAAGGATAAGAACACATTTCTATTTCAGGAGAAACAGTGAAGTGATTGCTATTCTTTTGCATTTTTGCATATTAACTCCACAAGGTGTTCAAAACTTCACACCTGTGTTACACTAAAAAAATTATCGTTTATTTTTAATAGAAAGCAAAGATGTGTTCCGTCATTGTAACATAACACTACGTCATATTCAACATAATGTCGTCTTATACACTTATATTTAAATTAAAGGAATATGTGCGCTATATTTAGCAGAATATTCTGTGGCAGAAACAATACATTTTAGCATCACTCATACAACGAAATTTCTGTTAAACTTAACAGATTACTTCTTCAGAGTATCAAAATTGTAACAGAGTACTTCTTCTTTACTTGTAAAAGAAGGTAAAAATCTGGCAGACTTGTCCTTCCATAGATCTCCACGTGCAGGACCGGCTTTCCAACCATACAATCACCATACAATCTTTTACCACAGTCAGAACTGGTTGCACAGAACATGAACTAGCCAAATGTGGAAAGCTAATAAAATTCGCGAGCTCATAGCAAACTTTCTTTAAATCCTATGCAGAAGGACTGAAGCTCGTATAATCCCCTGTAAAGGATTACAGGGTTTTTTGTTTGTTTTGTTTGTGTTTTTTGTTTTGAGAATAGCTCTTTGCACGTGGTAAAATTATCTAATATTGTTGTGATCCAGTCAGGCTGATGCTAGGAGTGCAGTAATGCAGTAATGCAATCTTCGTCTAAACTTGTGGAGCCTCCAAATTATTATTAACTTAGGTAAAATGGAAATCCTGTGCTACACCCCTATAATGCACCTTTATACACAAATACGTAATGGCCTGAGTCCGTCACCATGGAAACTCATTTTTTTTATTTTAAGGTCTATTCCGTCAAGATCCGATTTGTTTAAACGTAGAGCGTAATACATCTCAGCATCATCATCACTGAACGTGGGTTTATTGTCGTGAAGTTTGAACAGATCTGCGCCTGTTTTGAAGTGGAGATAGAAAGGCGTGAGTAGGCCAATTATTTTGAATCAATGAAACGTGTTAGAATGTGAATGACAAAGATTGTGTTGATATTTTGTTGTTGTGATGCTTTTGTTGTTGTTGTTGACCATGGTTGTCCCGGCCATGGACACGGAATTTCCCGCTCTCAATGTTTGTTGGAAGGTGACTATAAACGGTCAACGACGTTTGTGTGGCCCCCTTTGCCCAGTCCGGCAGACCTTGAAGACCACTTGTCCTCCATCAATACAGTGTGCATATCTGTAGGTCAAATGTGGGAAAGTTTGTCTGTAACTTGTCAAACGACAGTGGTTTATGCCGGGCACACCAGTTTCCTCCCCTCATAAGCATGGCGGCTATTGTTTCAGTGAAAAGTCCTTCAGCTGAACTTCGAACCATAATTACTTTTATTTATTTATTTATTTATTTATTTATTTATTTATTTATTTATTATTTATTGTTATGTGAACAATTACCGTCAGCTTGCCTCTGTTTACATATGCTGAGTTCAGGGCCTGCTGTCTACCTCTGCCTTAGAATGTTCCCAGAATACGCTCCGTTCGGGGCCTATTTGTTTACAACAAGTGTTCAAGAATTTTCTTATTCTAGAAAATTCCACAGTCTATAAAAGACCTATGAAAGCAGGTCAAAGGAGGAGAAAAGAGAATTATTGAGAGTTTTGGGATGCTTTCGTTGTGTGTTACCTTAGTAGGCCTTTTGTGCTGAATTTTGGTGTATTTATAGCCTCTGGATTTGTTATATCCTATCTCCACCGAGCACTTGTTCAGTCTGAACTTGTTATTTAATTTGTACTCTTGTGTACACAGTGCTTATTAGTACACGGACCCTGTCTGTGGAATTTTGTGTATATGTCGTCATACACTCAGTTATACTGTGGACTTTCCCTCTTGTAAATATTGCCTCTGTGCATTTTTCAGCATTGTGTAAGTACTTTAGTATTTGTATAGAATATTGCTATCATTTCTTGTTAAACTTAAGTATTTAGCACTTGTAAAAGTCTTGTTATCTGTTCCTGTTAAATGTAATAAATTGTTGAAAAATAAAATCTGCTGGTTTTGGTTACTTTTTTGTGCGGTTAAACTGTCGTGTATTCGAACAAGCCATCTCTTTATAATACAGACAGTTTGGGTCGTAACATTATTTATTTATTTATTTGGTGTACTGGGGGAAACACACGACTACCCGCAGGTTTGCCAGAAGACCTCCTCAATGGAGGGCAAAAAGAGGGAAGCCAGCCTGAGCTGGACTTGAACTCACAGCGACCGCATCGGTTGGAAGCCCATTGCAGGGCGATGGCGTGCTGACCCCCTCGGTAACTGAGGCCCTCCTCAAACAAAAATTAAATAAGTAAGTAAAATGTAAAACGTTGTGAGGCCGATAGAAATCATGTGTTTCTCTAACTGATTTCACTCCAATTTATTCTTTCATCCAGCGTGTTGACAGAGTCAGTGGAATTCGGATGTTTAAATGGTTTCAAGCAACGAAGTATCATTACTTCAAGATATTAATATAACCTGAAGTCAGGCAGCTTCTAAACCTGGATCACTGTGTTTTCCTGAATCGTTGATTAAATCAATTTACACCATACTGAATCTCTGTTGCACCGTAAACACCATCCTGAATCTCTTGCTGCACAGTAAATACCATCCTGAAACTCTGCTACACAGTAAGCACCATCCTGAATCTCTGCTGCACAGTAAACACCGTCAGGAATTTTACACTGACTGCGATCAGATAGCATTTTTCTGTATAGACATGTATGTCGCTGTGCAACTGACGATCAGATAACATTTATCTGTAAAGACATGTATGTCTCGCCATTTACTGTACCTATGTCTTTCACTTCAGGCAAACCTTAGTCCTCCCATACATAACCCCACCTGACAAGGCTCCTACTCAGGCTATTTTATTTCCTAGTGAAAGGAAGGCTTTAGCATACATGTTTTGTACATATAATATTAGTGGTGCGAGTTTTCAGTAATCCACAATTAACATATAACAGACCTATCAAAACCCTCACAGAATCCAAACGAAGTCCACCGTAAGCACTCTGGAAAAAACATATTAGGGAGCTCAAGTACGTCTATATCGCATTTTTTATTTCATTTCTAACATGATGAGATCACAGAGCTGTTACATTTATCTATCAAACCGTTAGTTCAATAAGGTACATATTTGTCCTGAAAAAAAGAGGACAAAGTTATTGATCTCATTAACGTACGTGTACCTGCCGACGAGCATCAGTTACCATTGTCAGCAAGACTAGTCCCGATATAGAAGAACCGTAGAGAAAACCATCAAAGAATTGGGGTCGAATTTTCTGATCTTATTGCAGTCAGATTAATTTCACAGATATCGTATTCTACACATTTGGCCCATTGCCAGTACGCTGGCAAATAGGGGTGCGAAACAATGCATGTATTTTTCATTGAGGAATGAAGAAAATGGTTTTAAAAAAGGACAAACTTAAGTTCTCTTAATATGCATACCTGTAGTTTCCGTTTTGAAAGGCTAAACAGTCTAACAAAGGGCCACTTGACTTTAAGAACATGCCTATTACAATATTACATGTAATTAACATAAATACGATATGATGGCGTTTAGTTAAACTAAGGTAATTATACCAGAGTTTGGAAGCGATTTATTCAAAAAATAATTCTTACAATGTTCATCTTGTAACTGAACATGCTATTATAATGATTACAATGTTCATCTTGTAACTGAGCACGCTATTATACTGATTACAATGTTCATCTTGTAACTGGGCATACTAGTATAATGATTACAATATTAATTTTGTAACTGAGCATGCTATTATACTGATTACAATGTTCATGTTGTAACTGAGCATGCTATTATACTGATTACAATGTTCATCTTGTAACAGAGCATGCTATTATAATGATTACAATGTTCATCTTGTAACTGAACATGCAATTAAAATGATTACAATGTTCACTTTGTAACTGAACATGCTATTATACGGATTACAATTTTCATCTTGTAATTGAGCATGCTATTTTAATGATTACAATGTTCATGTTATAACTGAACATTCCATTATACTGATAACAATGTTCATCTTGTAACTGAGCATGCTATTATAATGATTACATTGCTCATCTTGTATTTGAGCATGCTATTATAATGATTACAATGTTCATCTTGTAACTGAGCACACTAGTATAATAATTACAATGTTAATTTTGTAACTGAGCATGCTATTTTACTGATTACAATGTTAAGTTTGTAACTGAGCATGCTATTATAATGATTACAATGTTCATCTTGTAAATAAGCATGCTATTATAATGATTACAATGTTCATTTTGTAACTGAATATGCTATTATATTGATTACAATGTTCATCTTGTAACTGAACGTCCTAATATAATGATTACAATGTTCATCTGGTAACTGAGTGAGTGCTTGGGGTTTAACGTCGTTCTCTCTGGTAACTGAACATGTTATTATAATAATTACAATGTTCACCTCGTAAATAAATATGCTATTACAAAAATTACAATATTCATCTTGTAACTGAACATGCTATTATATCGTTTACAATCTTCATGTTGTAACTGAACGTGCTAATATAATGATTACAATGTTCATCTTGTAACTGAAGATGCTATTATAATAATTCCAATGGTCGTCTTGTAATTGAGCCTGCTAATATAATGATTACAATGTTCGTCTAGTAACTGAGCAAGCTATTATAATGATTACAATGTTCACCTTGTCACTAAACGTGCTATTATAATAATTTTAATGTTCATTTTGTAACTGAACACGGTATTAGGTAATTACAATGTCATCTTGTAACTGAATATGATATTATAATGATTACAATGTTCATCTTGTAGTGAAATATGCTAATATAATGATTGCAATATTCATTTTGTAACTGAGCATGCTATTATAATGATTACAATGTTCATCTTGTAACTGATGATGCAATTATAATGATTGCAATGTTCACCTTGTAACTGAGCATGCTATTATACTGATTACAATGTTCATCTTGTAACAGAGCATACTAGCATAATGATTACAATGTTAATTTTGTAACTGAGCATGCTATTATACTGATTACAATGTTCATCTTGTAACAGAGCATACTAGCATAATGATTACAATGTTAATTTTGTACCTGAGCATGCTATTATACTGATTACAATATTCATCTTGTAACAGAGCATACTAGTATAATGATTACAATATTAATTTTGTAACTGAGCATGCTATTATACTGATTAAAATTTTCATCTTGTAATTGAGCATGCTATTATAATGATTACAATGTTCATCTTGTAACTGAGCATACTAGTATAATGATTACATTGTTAATTTTGTAACTGAGCATGCTATTATACTGATTACAATGTTCATCTTGTAATTGAGCATGCTATTATAATGATTACAATGTTTATGTTGTAACTGAACATGCTATTGTACTGATAACAATGTTCATCTTGTAACTAAGCATGATATTATATTAATTACAATGTTCATTTTGTAACTGAACAAGCTATTATAATGATTACAATGTTCATCTTGTAACTGAACGTCCTAATATAATGATTACAATGTTCATCTTGTAAGTGAACATGTTATTATAATGATTACAATGTTCACCTTGTAAGTGAACATGCTATTACAATAATTACAATATTTATCTTGTAACTGAACATGCTATTATATCGATTACAATCCTCACGTTGTAACTAAACGTGCTAATATAATGATTACAATGTTTATCTTGTAACTAAAGATGCTATTATAATAATTACAAAGGTTGTCTTGTAACTGAACATGCTATTATAGTAATTACAATAATCACCTTGTAACTGAACATGCTATTATAATGATTACAATGTTCACCTTGTCACTGAACGTGATATTATAATAATTTTAATGTTCATTTTGTAACTGAACACGTTATTAGGTGATTGCAATGTTCATCCTGTAACCGAACATGCTATTATAATGATTCCAATGTTCATCTTGTAACTGAGCATGCTATTACAATGATTACAATGTTCATCTTGTAACTGACCATGCTGTTATAATGATTACAATGTTCATCTTGTAACTGAACATGCTAATATAATGATTAAAATGTTCATTTTGCAAATGAACATGCTTTTATACTGATTTTAGTGTTCATCTTGTAATTACATATGCTATAATAATGATTACAATGTTCATCTTGTAATGAAATATGCTAATATAATGATTGCAATATTGATTTTGTAACTGAGCATGCTATTATATTGATTACAATGATGATTTTGTAACAGTTGACGCTATCATAATGATTTTAATGTTCACCTTGTCACTGAACGTGCTATTATAATAATTTTTGTGATCATTTTGTAACTGAACACGGTATTAGGTTATTATAATGTTCATCTTGTAACTGAATATGATATTATAATGATTACAATGTTCATCTTGCCACTGAACATTCTATTATAATGATTTCAATGTTCAATTTGTAACTGAACACGCTATTAAATTATTACAATGTTTATCTTGTAACTGAACATGCTATTATATGATTACAATGTTCATCTTGTAACTGAGCACGCTATTGTAATGATTACAGTGTTCACCTTGTAACTGAGCACATTATTATAATGATTACAATGTTCATCTTGTGACTGAATATGCTATTGTAATGATTACAATGTCCATTTTGCAACTAAGGATGCTTGTATACTGATTACAATGATCACCTTGCAACTGATGATGTTTTTAAAATGATTACAATGTTCATCTTGTAACTGAACATGCAATTAGAAGGATTACAATGTTCACTTTGTAACTGAACATACTATTACAATGATTACAATGTTCATCTTGTAACTGAACATGCTATTTTGTCGATTACAATCTTCATCTTGCAACTCAGCATGATATTATAATGATTACAAGGTTCATCTTGTAATTGAACGTGCTAATATAATGAATACAATGTTCATTTTGTAAATGATGATGTTATTATAATGATTACAATATTCATCTTGTAACTGAATATGCTAATGTAATGATTACAATGTCCATTTTGCAACTGAGCATGCTTTTATACTGATTACAATGTCCACCTTGTAACTGAACATGCTATTATAATGATTACAATGTTCATCTTGTAACTGAGCATGATTTTATAATGATTACAATGTTCACCTTGTAACTGAACATGCTTTTATAATGATTACAATGTTCATCTTGTAATTGAACGTGCTAATATAATAAATACAATGTTTATTTTGTAACTGATGATGTTATTATAATGATTACAATATTCATCTTGTAAGTGAATATGCTAATGTAATGATTACAATGTCCATTTTGCAACTGAGCATGCTTTTATACTAATTACAATGTTCACCTTGAAACTGATGATGTTTTTATAATGATTACAATGTTCATCTTGTAACTTAGCATGCTATTATAATGATGACAATGTTCATTTTGTAAATGAGCACGCTATTATACTGTTTACAATGTTCATCTTGTAACTGAGCATGCTATTATAATGATTACAATGTTCATCTTGTAGCTGAACATGCAATTATAATGATTACAATGTTCACATTGTAACTGAACATGCTATAACAATGATTACAATGTTCATCTAGTAACTGAACATGCTATTATGTCGATTTCTATCTTTATCTTGTAACTGAAAATGATATTATAATGATTACAATGTTTATCTTGCAACTGAGCACGCCATTATAATGATTACAATGTTCACTTCGTAACTGAACATGCTATTATAACTATTACAATGTTCATCTTGTAACTGGGCATGTTTTTATAATGATTACAATGTTCACCTTGTAACTGAACATGCTATTATAATGATCACAATGTTCATCTTGTAATTGAACGTGCTGATATAATGATTACAATGTTCATTTTGTAACTGATTATGTTATTATAATGATTACAATATTCATCTTGTAACTGAACATGCTATTATGATTACAATTTTCATCTTGTAACTGAGCTTTCTATTATAATGATTGCAATGTTTACCTTGTAACTGAGCGTGCTAATATAATGATTACAATGTTCACCTTGTAACTGAGCATGCTAATATAATGATTACAATGTTTATCTTGTAACTGAGCATGCTATTATAAAACACGAGTCTCTTTAACTGGATTTAGTCTTTTTCAGCTAAGGGGAAAAATGAAAGATTTAGTCTGGATAATGTGTGGGGATAAGATGAGCTTTTTAGCGTGTATTTGGTCCAAACTGCATCTTTGTACCGTTGATCGTTGAGAAGAAATAGAAGGCATTTCTCAATATTGGCACTTAAAAGATCGTGCCAGCTAGGAAATCAGCTCTAACCCCAGTGTTCCATGTGGGATTACAGAGAACAATTGGTTCCGCAGCTTTTATGATCGTTTCTCTTTTCAGTCATTATAGCAAGGTTTCTCAACAATCGACAAAAAAAAATGAAAATAAATCAGCAGAGAACTATCTGCAATTCGTGGTATCCCGTGCCTTGACAGGTGTAAGGCAACCTGATTTTTAAGTAACACCGCGCAGTGATTGCTTTCAAGCTTTTAATCTTTCTTTCATACTTGCATTACAATGTGACGTCAAACCCAATCATCCAGTCATTCGGTGATTACTGTTACACAACAATTGAATCAAACCTTTCAGGTGTTATTTCAAGATATCTAAAACGCTATCTAGTTAGCAACAAAGGCTTCAAAGGCTTAATTTGTGCTCTTGTGTACACAGTGCTTATTAGTATACGGACCCTGTCTGTGGAATTTTGTGTATATGTCGTCATACACTCAGTTATACTGTGGACTTTCCCTCTTGTAAATATTGCCTCTGTGCATTTTTCAGCATTGTGTAAGTACTTTAGTATTTGTATAGATATTGCTATCATTTCTTGTTAAACTTAAGTATTTTAGCACTTGTAAAAGTCTTGTTATCTGTTCCTGTTAAATGTAATAAATTGTTGAAAAATAAAATCTGCTGGTTTTGGTTACTTTTTTGTGCGGCTAAACTGTCGTGTATTTCGAACAAGCCATCTCTTTATAATACAGACAGTTTGGGTCGTAACATTATTTATTTATTTATTTGGTGTACTGGGGGAAACCCACGACTACCCGCAGGTTGCCAGAAGACCTCCTCATGGAGGGCAAAAAGAGGAAGCCAGCCTGAGCTGGACTTGAACTCACAGCGACCGCATCGGTTGGAAGCCCATTGCAGGGCGATGGCGTGCTGACCCCCTCGGTAACTGAGGCCCTCCTCAAACAAAAATTAAATAAGTAAAATATAAAACGTTTTGAGGCCGATAGAAAATCATGTGTTTCTCTAACTGATTTCACTCCAATTTATTCTTTCATCCAGCGTGTTGACAGAGTCAGTGGAATTCGGATGTTTAAATGGTTTCAAGCAACGAAGTATCATTACTTCAAGATATTAATATAACCTGAAGTCAGGCAGCTTCTAAACCTGGATCACTGTGTTTTCCTGAATCGTTGATTAAATCAATTTACACCATACTGAATCTCTGTTGCACCGTAAACACAATGTTTACCTTGTAAATATTGTAATTATTGTAATAGCATGTTGATGACAATGTTTACCTTGTAACTGAGCGTGCTAATATAATGATTACAATGTTCACCTTGTAACTCAGCATGCTAATATAATGATTACAATGTTTGTCTAGTAAATGAGAAAGCTATTATAATGATTACAATGTTTACCTTGTCACTGAACGTGCTATTATAATAATTTTAATGTTCATTTTGTAACTGAACACGGTATTAGGTAATTACAATGTTCATCTTGTAACCTAATATGCTATTATGATGATTACAATGTTCATCTTGTAATGAAATATGCTAATATAATGATTGCAATATTCATTTTGTAACTGAGCATGCTATTATAATGATTACAATGTTTATTTTGTAACTGATGATGCAAATATAATGATTGCAATGTTCACCTTGTAACTGAGCATGCTATTATAATGATTACAATGTTCATCTTGTAACTGAGCATGCTATTATACTGATTTCAATGCTCATCTTGTAACAGAGCATACTAGCATACTGATTACAATGTTAATTTTGTAACTGAGCATGCTATTATACTGATTATAATGTTCATCTTGTAACAGAGCATACTAGTATAATGATTACAATAATAATTTTGCAACTGAGCATGCTATTATACTGATTACAATTTTCATCTTGTAATTGAGCATGCTATTATAATGATTACATTGCTCATCTTGTATTTGAGCATACTATTATAACGATTAAAATGTTCATCTTGTAACTGAGCATACTAATATAAGGATTACAGTGTTAATTTTGTAACTGAGCATGCTATTTTATTGATTACAATGTTAAGTTTGTTACTGAGCATGCTATTATACTGATTACAATGTTCATCTTGTAATTGAGCATGCTATTATAATAATTACAATGTTCATGTTGTAACTGAACATGCTATTATACTGATAACAATGTTCATCCTGTAACTAAACATAACATTATAATAATTACAATGTTCGTTTTGTAACTAAATATGCTATTATACTGATTACAATGTTCATCTTGTAACTGAACGTCCTAATATAATGATTACAATGTTCATCTGGTAACTGATTGAGTGCTTGGGTTTTAACGTCGTTCTCTCTGGTAACTGAACATGTTATTATAATAATTACAATGTTCATCTTGTATTTGAGCATACTAGTATAATGATTACATTGTTAATTTTGTAACTGAGCATGCTATTATACTGATTATAATGTTCATCTTGTAACTGAGCATACTAGTATAATGATTACATTGTTAATTTTGTAACTGAGCATGCTATTATACTGATAACAATGTTCATCTTGTAATTGAGCATGCTATTATAATGATTACAATGTTTATGTTGTAACTGAACATGCTATTATACTGATAACAATGTTCATCTTGTAACTAAGCATGATATTATAATAATTACAATGTTCATTTTGTAACTGAACATGCTATTATAATGATTACAATGTTCATCTTGTAACTGAACGTCCTAATATAATGATTACAATGTTCATCTTGTAAGTGAACATGTTATTATAATGATTACAATGTTCACCTTGTAAATGAACATGCTATTACAATAATTACAATATTTATCTTGTAACTGAACATGCTATTATATCGATTACAATCCTCACGTTTTAACTGAACGTGCTAATATAATGATTACAATGTTTATCTTGTAACCGAAGATACTATTATAATAATTACAAAGGGTGTCTTGTAACTGAACATGCTATTATAGTAATTACAATAATCACCTTGTAACTGAACATGCTATTATAATGATTACAATGTTCACCATGTCTCCGAAAGTGATATTATAATAGTTTAAATGTTCATTTTGAAACTGAACACGGTATTAGGTTATTGCAATGTTCATCTTGTAACCGAGTATGCTATTTTAATGATTACAATGTTCATCTTGTAACTGAGCATGCAATTACAATGATTACAATGTTCATCTTGTAACTGACCATGCTGTTATTATGATTACAATGTTCATCTTGTAACTGAACATGCTAATATAATGAATACAAGGTTCTTTTTGCAACTGAACATGCTTTTATACTGATTACAGTGTCCAATTTGTAACTACATATGCTATAATAATGATTACAATGTTCATATTGTAATGAAATATGCTAATATAAAAATTGCAATATTCATTTTGTAACTGAGCATGCTATTATATTGATTACAATGATGATTTTGTAACCGTTGACGCCATTATAATGATTACAATGTTCACCTTGTAACTGAACATGCTATTATAATGATTTTAATGTTCACCTTGTCACTGAACGTGCTATTATAATAATTTAAATGTTCATTTTGTAACTGAACACGGTATTAGGTTATTATAATGTTCATCTTGTAACTGAATATGCTATTATAATGATTGCAATGTTCATCTTGCCACTGAACATTCGACTATAATGATTTCAATGTTTATTTTGTAACTGAACACGCTATTAAATTATTACAATGTTCATCCTGTAACTGAACATGCTATTATAATGATTACAATGTTCATCTTGTAACTGAGCACATTATTATAATAATTACAATGTTCATCTTTTAACTGAATATGCTATTGTAATGATTACAATGTCCATTTTGCAACTGAGCATGCTTGTATACTGATTACAATGTTCACCTTGCAACTGATGATGTTTTTATAATGATTACAATGTTCATCTTGTAACTGAACATGCAATTATAAGGATTACAATGTTCACTTTGTAACTGAACATGCTATTACAATGATTACAATGTTCATCTTGTAACTGAACATGCTATTATGTCGATTACAATCTTCATCTTGCAACTGAGCATGATATTATAATAATTACAATGTTCATCTTGTAATTGAACCTGCTAATATAATGAATACAATGTTCATTTTTTAACTGATGATGTTATTATAATGATTACAATATTCATCTTGTAACTGAATATGCTAATGTAATGATTACAATGTCCATTTTGCAACTGAGCATGCTTTTATACTGATTACAATGTCCACCTTGTAACTGAACATGCTATAATAATGATTTCAATGTTCATCTTGTAACTGAGCATGTTTTTATAATGATTACAATGTTCACCTTGTAACTGAACATGCTTTTATAATGATTACAATGTTCATCTTGTAACTGAGCACATTATTATAATGATTACAATGTTCATCTTGTAACTGAATATGCTATTGTAATGATTACAATGTCCATTTTGCAACTGAGCATGCTTGTATACTGATTACTAGGTTAACCTTGCAACTGATGATGTTTTTTTAATGATTAAAATGTTCATCTTGTAACTGAACATGCAATTATAAGGATTACAATGTTCACTTTGTAACTGAACATGCTATTACAATGATTACAATGTTCATCTTGTAACTGAACTTGCTATTATGTCGATTACTATCTTAATCTTGCAACTGGGCATTATTTTATAATGATTACAATGTTCATCTTGTAATTGAACGTGCTAATATAATGATTACAATGTTCACCTTGTAACTGATGATGCAATTATAATGATTGCAATGTTCATATTGTAACAGAGCATACTAGTATAATGATTACAATGTTAATTTTGTAACTGAGCATGCTATTATACTGATTACAATGCTCATCTTGTAACTGAGCATACTAGCAAAATGATTACAATGTTTATTTTGTAACTGAGCATGCTATTATACTGATTACAATGTTCATCTTGTTACAGAGCATACTAGTATAATGATTACAATATTAATTTTGTAACTGAGCATGCTATTATACTGATTACAATTTTCATCTTGTAATTGAGCATGCTATTGTAATGATTACATTGCTTATCTTGTATTTAAGCAAGCTATTATAATGATTACAATGTTCATCCTGTAACTGAGCATACTAGTATAATGATTACATTGTTAATTTTGTAACTGAGCATGCTATTATACTAATTACAATGTTCATCTTGTATTTGAGCATGCTATTATAATGATTACAATGTGTATGTTGTAACTGAACATGCTA
The DNA here is from genome assembly GCF_032854445.1 of Liolophura sinensis. Taxonomy (NCBI): domain Eukaryota; kingdom Metazoa; phylum Mollusca; class Polyplacophora; order Chitonida; family Chitonidae; genus Liolophura; species Liolophura sinensis. Next base: position 120,101 of record NC_088297.1, on the reverse strand, counting down.
TTATACTGATAACAATGTTCATCTTGTAACTAAGCATGATATTATAATAATTACAATGTTCATTTGTAACTGAACATGCTATTTTAATGATTACAATGTTCATCATGTAACTGAACGCCCTAATATAATGATTACAATGTTCATCTTGTAAGTAAACATGTGATTATAGGGATTACAATGTTCACCTTGTAAATTAACATGCTATTACAATACTTACAATATTAATCTTGTAACTGAACATGCTCTTATATTGATTCCAATCCTCACGTTGTAACTGAACGTGCTAATATAATGATTACAATGTCTATCTTGTAACTGAAGGTGCTATTATAATAATTACAAAGGTTGTCTTGTAACTGAACATGCTATTATAGTAATTACAATAATCACCTTGTAAATGAACAAGCTAATATAATGATTACAATGTTCACCTTGTCACTAAAGGTGATATTATAATAAATTTAATTTCGTTTTTGTAACTGAACACGGTATTAGGTTTTTGCAATGTTCATCCTGTAACCGAATATGCTATTATATTGATTACAACGTTTATCTTGTAACTGACCATGCTATTACAATGATTACAATGTTCATCTTGTAACTGACCATGCTGTTCTAATAATTACAATGTTCATCTTGTAACTGAACATGCTAAAATAATAATTACAATGTTCATTTTGCAAATGAACATGCTTTTATACTGATTACAATGTTCATCTTGTAACTACATATGCTATAATAATGATTACAATGTTCATCTTGTAATGAAATATGCTAATATAAAAATTGCAATATTCATTTTGTAACTGAGCATTCTATTATATTGATTACAATGATGATTTTGTAACCGTTGACGCTATTATAATGATTACAATGTTCACCTTGTAACTGAGCATGCTATTATAATGATTTTAATGTTCACCTTGTCACTGAACGTGCTATTATAATAATTTTAATGTTCATTTTGTAACTGAACACGGTATTAGGTTATTATAATGTTCATCTTGTAACTGAATATGCTATTATAATGATTACAATGTTCATCTTGCCACTGAACATTCTATTATAATGATTTCAATGTTCACTTTGTAACTGAACACGCTATTAAATTATTACAATGTTCATCTTGTAACTGAGCACGCTACTGTAATGATTACAATGTTCACCTTGTAACTGAGCACATTATTACAATGATTACTATGTTCACCTTGTAACTAAATATGCTATTGTAATGACTACAATGTCCATTTTGCAACTGAGCATGATATTATAATGATTATAATGTTCATCTTGTAATTGAACGTGCTAATATATTGAATACAATGTTCATTTTGTAACTGATGTTGTTATTATAATGATTGCAATAATCATCTTGTAACTGAAAATGCTAATGTAATGATTACAATGTCCATTTTGCACCTGAGCATGCTTTTATACTGATTACAATGTCCACCTTGTAATTGAACATGCTATTATAATGATTACAATGTTCATCTTGTAACTGAGCATGTTTTTATAATGATTACAATGTTCACCTTGTAACTGAACATGCTTTTATAATGATTACAATGTTCATCTTGTAATTGAACGTGCTAATATAATGAATACAATGTTTAATTTGTAACTGATGATGATATTATAATGACTACAATATTCATCTTGTAAGTGAATATGCTAATGTAATGATTACAATGTCCATTTTGCACCTGAGCATGCTTTTATACTGATTACAATGTCCACCTTGTAATTGAACATGCTATTATAATGATTACAATGTTCATCTTGTAACTGAGCATGTTTTTATAATGATTACAATGTTCACCTTGTAACTGAACATGCTTTTATAATGATTACAATGTTCATCTTGTAATTGAACGTGCTAATATAATGAATACAATGTTTATTTTGTAACTGATGATGTTATTATAATGATTACAATGTTCATCTTGTAACTGAACATGCTATTATGTCGATTACAATCTTCATCTTGTAACTGAAAATGATATTATAATGATTACAATGTTTATCTTGCAACTGAGCATGCTATTATATTGATTACAATGTTCACTTCTGAACTGAACATGTTATTATAACTATTACAATGTTCATCTTGTAACTGGGCATGTTTTTATAATGATTACAATGTTCACCTTGTAACTGAACATGCTATTATAATGATTACAATGTTCATCTTGTAATTGAACGTGCTAATATATTGAATACAATGTTCATTTTGTAACTGATGATGTTATTATAATGATTACAATATTCATCTTGTAACTGAACATGCTATTATGATTACAATTTTCATCTTGTAACTGAGCTTTCTATTATAATGATTATAATGTTTACCTTGTAACTGAGCGTGCTCATTAACTGATTACAATGTTCATCTTGTAACTGAACATGCTATTATAATGATTACAATGTCCATTTTGCAACTGAGCATGCTTTTATACTAATTACAATGTTCACCTTGTAACTGATGATGTTTTTGTAATGATTACAATGTTCATCTTGTAACTTAGCATGCTATTATAATGATGACAATGTTCATCTTGTAAATGGTCATGTTTTTATAATGATTACAATGTTCACCTTGTAACTGAACATGCTATTATAATGATTACAATGTTCATCTTGTAATTGAACGTGCTAATATATTGAATACAATGTTCATTTTGTAACTGATGATGTTATTATAATGATTACAATATTCATCTTGTAACTGAACATGCTATTATGATTACAATTTTCATCTTGTAACTGAGCTTTCTATTATAATGATTATAATGTTTACCTTGTAACTGAGCGTGCTCATTAACTGATTACAATGTTCATCTTGTAACTGAACATGCTATTATAATGATTACAATGTCCATTTTGCAACTGAGCATGCTTTTATACTAATTACAATATTCATCTTGTAAGTGAATATGCTAATGTAATGATTACAATGTCCATTTTGCAACTGAGCATGCTTTTATACTGATTACAATGTTCATTTTGTAAATGAGCACGCTATTATACTGTTTACAATGTTCATCTTGTAACTGAGCATGCTATTATAATGATTACAATGTTCATCTTGTAGCTGAACATGGAATTATAATGATTACAATGTTCACATTGTAACTGAACATGCTATAACAATGATTACAATGTTCATCTAGTAACTGAACATGCTATTATGTCGATTACTATCTTTATCTTGTAACTGAAAATGATATTATAATGATTACAATGTTTATCTTGCAACTGAGCACGCCATTATTATGATTACAATGTTCACTTCGTAACTGAACATGCTATTATAACTATTACAATGTTCATCTTGTAACTGGGCATGTTTTTATAATGATTACAATGTTCACCTTGTAACTGAACATGCTATTATAATGATCACAATGTTCATCTTGTAATTGAACGTGCTAATATAATGATTACAATGTTCATTTTGTAACTGATTATGTTATTATAATGATTACAATATTCATCTTGTAACTGAACATGCTATTATGATTACAATTTTCATCTTGTAACTGAGCTTTCTATTATAATGATTACAATGTTTACCTTGTAACTGAGCGTGCTAATATAATGATTACAATGTTCACCTTGTAACTGAGCATGCTAATATAATGATTACAATGTTTATCTTGTAACTGAGCATGCTATTATAAAACACGGGTCTCTTTAACTGGATTTAGTCTTTTTCAGCTAAGGGGAAAAATGAAAGATTTAGTCTGGATAATGTGTGGGGATAAGATGAGCTTTTTAGCGTGTATTTGGGCCAAACTGCATCTTTGTACCGTTGATCGTTGAGAAGAAATAGAAGGCATTTCTCAATTTTGGCACTTAAAAGATCGTGCCAGCTAGGAAATCAGCTCTAACCCCAGTGTTCCATGTGGGATTACAGAGAACAATTGGTTCCGCAGCTTTTATGATCGTTTCTCTTTTCAGTCATTATAGCAAGGTTTCTCAACAATCGACAAAAAAAAATGAAAATAAATCAGCAGAGAACTATCTGCAATTCGTGGTATCCCGTGCCTTGACAGGTGTAAGGCAACCTGATTTTTAAGTAACACCGCGCAGTGATTGCTTTCAAGCTTTTAATCTTTCTTTCATACTTGCATTACAATGTGACGTCAAACCCAATCATCCAGTCATTCGGTGATTACTGTTACGCAACAATTGAATCAAACCTTTCAGGTGTCATTTCAAGATATCTAAAACGCTATCTAGTTAGCAACAAAGGCTTCAAAGGCTTAATTTGTGCTCTTGTGTACACAGTGCTTATTAGTATACGTACCCTGTCTGTGGAATTTTGTGTATATGTCGTCATACACTCAGTTATACTGTGGACTTTCCCTCTTGTAAATATTGCCTCTGTGCATTTTTCAGCATTGTGTAAGTACTTTAGTATTTGTATAGATATTGCTATCATTTCTTGTTAAACTTAAGTATTTTAGCACTTGTAAAAGTCTTGTTATCTGTTCCTGTTAAATGTAATAAATTGTTGAAAAATAAAATCTGCTGGTTTTGGTTACTTTTTTGTGCGGCTAAACTGTCGTGTATTTCGAACAAGCCATCTCTTTATAATACAGACAGTTTGGGTCGTAACATTATTTATTTATTTATTTGGTGTACTGGGGGAAACCCACGACTACCCGCAGGTTGCCAGAAGACCTCCTCATGGAGGGCAAAAAGAGGAAGCCAGCCTGAGCTGGACTTGAACTCACAGCGACCGCATCGGTTGGAAGCCCATTGCAGGGCGATGGCGTGCTGACCCCCTCGGTAACTGAGGCCCTCCTCAAACAAAAATTAAATAAGTAAGTAAAATGTAAAACGTTGTGAGGCCGATAGAAAATCATGTGTTTCTCTAACTGATTTCACTCCAATTTATTCTTTCATCCAGCGTGTTGACAGAGTCAGTGGAATTCGGATGTTTAAATGGTTTCAAGCAACGAAGTATCATTACTTCAAGATATTAATATAACCTGAAGTCAGGCAGCTTCTAAACCTGGATCACTGTGTTTTCCTGAATCGTTGATTAAATCAATTAACACCATACTGAATCTCTGTTGCACCGTAAACACCATCCTGAATCTCTGCTGCACAGTAAATACCATCCTGAAACTCTGCTACACAGTAAGCACCATCCTGAATCTCTGCTGCACAGTAAACACCGTCAGGAATTTTACACTGACTGCGATCAGATAGCATTTTTCTGTATAGACATGTATGTCGCTGTGCAACTGACGATTAGATAACATTTATCTGTAAAGACATGTATGTCTCTGCGCCATTTACTGTACCTATGTCTTTCACTTCAGGCAAACCTTAGTCCTCCCATACATAACCCCACCTGACAAGGCTCCTACTCAGGCTATTTTATTTCCTAGTGAAAGGAAGGCTTTAAGCATACATGTTTGTACATATAATATTAGTGGTGCGAGTTTTCAGTAATCCACAATTAACATATAACAGACCTATCAAAACCCTCACAGAATCCAAACGAAGTCCACCGTAAGCACTCTGGAAAAAACATTTTAGGAGCTCAAGTACGGCTGTATCGAATTTTTTATTTCATTTCTAACATGAGATCACAGAGCTGTTACATTTATCTGTCAAAACCGTTAGTTTAATAAGGTACATATTTGTCCTGAAAGAAAGAGACAAAGTTATTGATCTCATTAACGTACGTGTACCTGCCGACGAGCATCAGTTACCATTGTCAGCAAGACTAGTCCCGATATAGAAGAACCGTAGAGAAAACCATCAAAGAATTGGGGTCGAATTTTCTGATCTTATTGCAGTCAGATTAATTTCACAGATATCGTATTTTACACATTTGGCCCATTGCCAGTACGCTGCAAATAGGGGTGCGAAACAATGCATGTATTTTTCATTGAGGAATGAAGAAAATGGTTTTAAAAAAGGACAAACTTAAGTTCTCTTAAATATGCATACCTGTAGTTTCCGTTTTGAAAGGCTAAACAGTCTAACAAAGGGCCACTTGACTTAAGAACATGCCTATTACAATATTACATGTAATTAACATAAATACGATATGATGGAGTTTAGTTAAACTAAGGTGATTATACCAGAGTTCAGTTACAACATGAAGATTGTAAACGATATAATAGCATGTTCAGTTACAAGATGAATATTGTAATTTTTGTAATAGCATATTCACTTACAAGGTGAACATTGTAATCATTATAATAACATGTTCAGTTACCAGAGAGAACAACGTTAAAACCCAAGCACTCACTCAGTTACCAGATGAACATTGTGATCATTATAATAGGACGTTCAGTTACAAGATGAACATTGTAATTAATATAATAGCATGCTCAGTTACAAAATTAATATTGTAATTATTATACTAGTATGCCCAGTTACAAGATGAACATTGTAATCAGTATAATAGCGTGCTCAGTTACAAGATGAACATTGTAATCATTATAATAGCATGTTCAGTTACCAGATGAACATTGTAATCATTATATTAGGACGTTCAGTTACAAGATGAACATTGTAATCAATATAATAGCATATTTAGTTACAAAATGACCATTGTAATTATTATAATCTTATGCTTAGTTACAAGATGAACATTGTTATCAGTATAATAGCATGTACAGTTACAACATGAACATTGTAATCATTATAATAGCAAGCTCAATTACAAGATGAACATTGTAATTATTATAATCTTATGCTCAGTTACAAGATGAACATTGTAATCATTATAATAGCATGCTCAAATACAAGATGAAAATTGTAATCAGTATAATAGCATGCTCAGTTACAAAATTAACATTGTAATCATTATACTAGTATGGTATGTTAGAAGATAAAAATTGTAATCAGTATAATAGCATGCTCAGTTACAAGATGAACATTGTAATCATTATAACAGGATGCTCAGTTACAAGGTGAACATTGCAATTATTATAATTCCATCATCAGTTACAAAATAAACCTTGTAATCATTATAATAGCATGCTCAGTTACAAAATGAATATTGCAATCATTATATTAGCATATTTCATTAAAACATGAACATTGTAATCATTATAATAGCATATATGGTTACAAGATGAACATTGTAATTACCTATTACCGTGTTCAGTTACAAAATGAACATTAAAATTATTATAATAGCACGTTCAGTGACACGGTGAACATTGTAATCATCATAATAGCTTGCTCAGTTACTAGACGAACATTGTAATCATTATATTAGCACGTTCATTTAAAACATAAAGATTGTAAACGATATAATAGACTGTTCAGTTACAAGATGATTATTGTAATTTTTGTAATAGCATATTCATTTACAAGGTGAACATTGTAATCATTATAATAACATGTTCAGTTACCAGAGAGAACGACGTTAAACCCCAAGCAGTCACTCAGTTACCAGATGAACGTTGTAATCATTATATTAGGACGTTCACTTACAAGATGAACATTGTAATCAATATAATAGCATATTCAGTTACAAAATGATCATTGTAATTATTATAATGTTATGCTAAGTTACAACATGAACATTGTTTTCAGTATAATGGCATGTTCAGTTACAACATGAACATTGTAATCATTATAATAGCATGCTCAATTACAAGATGAACATTGTAATCAGTATAAAAGCATGCTCAGTTACAAACTTAACATTGTAATCAGTAAAATAGCATGCTCAGTTACAAAATTAACATTTTAATCATTATACTAGTATGCTCAGTTACAAGATAAACATAGTAATTATTATAATAGCATGCTCAAATACAAGATGAGCAATGTAATCATTATAAGAGCATGCTCAATTACAAGATGAAAATTGTAATCAGTATAATAGCATGCTCAGTTACAAAATGAACATTGTAATCTTTATACTAGTATGCCCAGTTACATGATGAACATTGTTATCAGTAAAATAGCATGTTTAGTTTCAACATGAACATTGTAATCATTATAATAGCATGCTTAGTTACAAGATGAACATTGTAATCATTATAATAGCATGCTCAGTTACAAGGTGAACATTGCAATCATTATAATTGCATCATCAGTTACAAAATAAACATTGTAATCATTATAATAGCATGCTCAGTTACAAAATGAATATTGCAATTAGTATATTAGCATATTTCATTACAAGATGAACATTGTAATCATCATAATAGCATTTTCGTTTACAAGATGAACATTGTAATTACCTAATACCGTGTTCAGTTACAAAATGAACATTAAAATTATTATAAAAGCACGTTCAGTGACAAGGTGAACATTGTAATCATTATAATAGCTTGCTCAGATACTAGACGAACATTGTAATCATTATATTAGCATGCCTAATTACAGGACGATCATTGCAATTAATATAATAGCATCCTCAGTTACAAGATGAACATTGTAATCATTATATTAGAACGTTCGGTTACAACATGAAGATTGTAAACGATATAATAGCATGTTCAGTTAGAAGAAAAATAGTGTAATTTTTGTAATAGCATATTCATTTACAAAATGAACATTGTAATCATTATAATAACATGTTCAGTTACCAGAGAGAACGACGTTAAACCCCAAGCACTCACTCAGTTACCAGATGAACATTGTAATCATTATATTAGGACGTTCAGTTGCAAGATAAAAATTGTAATCAATATAATAGCATATTCAGTTACAAGGTGAACATTGTAATCATTATAAAAACATGCTCAGTTACAAGATGAACATTGTAATCATTGTAATAGCAGGTTCAGTTACAAGGTGGACATTGTAATCAGTATAAAAGCATGCTCAGTTGCAAAATGGACATTGTAATCATTACATTAGCATATTCAGTTACAAGATGAATATTGTAATCATTATAATAACATCATCAGTTACAAAATGAACATTGTATTCATTATATTAGCACGTTCAATTACAAGATGAACATTGTAATCATTATAATATCATGCTCAGTTGCAAGTTGAAGATTGTAATCAACATAATAGCATGTTCAGTTACAAAGTGAACATTGTAATCCTTATAATTGCATGTTCAGTTACAAGATGAACATTGTAATCATTAAAAAAACATCATCAGTTGCAAGGTGAACATTGTAATCAGTATACAAGCATGCTCAGTTGCAAAATGGACATTGTAATCATTACAATAGCATATTCAGTTACAAGATGAATATTGTTTTCATTATAATAATGTGCTCAGTTACAAGGTGAACATTGTAATCATTATAAAAGCATGCCCAGTTACAAGATGAACATTGTAATAGTTAAAATATCATGTTCAGTTATGAAGTGAACATTGTAATCATTATAATAGCTTGCTCAGATACTAGACGAACATTGTAATCATTATATTAGCATGCCTAATTACAGGACGATCATTGCAATTAATATAATAGCATCCTCAGTTACAAGATGAACATTGTAATCATTATATTAGAACGTTCGGTTACAACATGAAGATTGTAAACGATATAATAGCATGTTCAGTTAGAAGAAAAATAGTGTAATTTTTGTAATAGCATATTCATTTACAAAATGAACATTGTAATCATTATAATAACATGTTCAGTTACCAGAGAGAACGACGTTAAACCCCAAGCACTCACTCAGTTACCAGATGAACATTGTAATCATTATATTAGGACGTTCAGTTGCAAGATAAAAATTGTAATCAATATAATAGCATATTCAGTTACAAGGTGAACATTGTAATTATTATAAAAACATGCTCAGTTACAAGATGAACATTGTAATCATTGTAATAGCAGGTTCAGTTACAAGGTGGACATTGTAATCAGTATAAAAGCATGCTCAGTTGCAAAATGGACATTGTAATCATTACATTAGCATATTCAGTTACAAGATGAATATTGTAATCATTATAATAACATCATCAGTTACAAAATGAACATTGTATTCATTATATTAGCACGTTCAATTACAAGATGAACATTGTAATCATTATAATATCATGCTCAGTTGCAAGTTGAAGATTGTAATCAACATAATAGCATGTTCAGTTACAAAGTGAACATTGTAATCCTTATAATTGCATGTTCAGTTACAAGATGAACATTGTAATCATTATAAAAACATCATCAGTTGCAAGGTGAACATTGTAATCAGTATACAAGCATGCTCAGTTGCAAAATGGACATTGTAATCATTACAATAGCATATTCAGTTACAAGATGAATATTGTAATCATTATAATAATGTGCTCAGTTACAAGGTGAACATTGTAATCATTATAAAAGCATGCCCAGTTACAAGATGAACATTGTAATAGTTAAAATATCATGTTCAGTTATGAAGTGAACATTGGAATTATTATAATAGCATGCTTAGTTGCAAGATAAACATTGTAATCATTATAATATCATTTTCAGTTACAAGATGAAGATTGTAATCGACATAATAGCATGTTTAGTTACAATATGAACATTGTAATCCTTGTAATAGCATGTTCAGTTACAAAGTATACCATATGTAGTTACAAAATGAACATTGTAATCATTATAAAAAAATCATCAGTTACAAGGTGAACATTGTAATCAGTATAAAAGCATGCTCAGTTGCAAAATGGGCATTGTAATCATTACATTAGCATATTCACTTACAAGATGAATAGTGTAATCATTATAATAACATCATCAGTTACAAAATAAACATTGTATTCATTATATTAGCACGTCCAATTGCAAGATGAACATTGTAATCATTATAAAAGCATGTTCAGTTCCAAGGTGAACATTGTAATCATCATATAAACATGCTCAGTTACAAGATGAACATTGTAATCATTATAGTAGCATGCTCAGGTATAAGGTGGACATTGTAATCAGTATAAAATCATGCTCAGTTGCAAAATGGACATTGTAATTATTACATTAGCATATTCAGTTACAAGATGAATATTGTAATCATTATAATAACATCATCAGTTACAAAATGAACATTGTATTCATTATATTAGCACGTCCAATTGCAAGATGAACATTGTAATCATTATAAAAGCATGTTCAGTTACAAAATGAACATTGTAATCATTATAATTGCATGTTCAGTTACAAGATGAACATTGTAATAATTATAAAAACATCATCAGTTGCAAGGTGAACATTGTAATCAGTATACAAGCATGCTCAGTTGCAAAATAGACATTGTAATCATTACAATAGCATATTCAGCTACCAGATGAACATTGTAATCATTAAAATAACATCATCAGTTACAAAATGAACATTGTATTCATTATATTAGCACGTTCAATTACAAGATGAACATTGTAATCATTATATTAGCACGTTCAATTACAAGATGAACATTTTAATCATTATAAAAACATCATCAGTTGCAAGGTGAACATTGTAATCAGTATACAAGCATGCTCAGTTGCAAAATGGACATTGTAATCATTAGAATAGCATATTCAGTTACAAGATGAACATTGTAATCATTACAATAGCATATTCAGTTACAAGATGAACATTATAATAACCTAATACCGAGTTCAGTTACAAAATGAACATTAAAATTATTACAATAGCACGTTCAGTGACAATGTGAACATTAAAATCATTATAATAGCGTCAACGGTTACAAAATCATTATTGTAATCAATATAATAGCATGCTCAGTTACAAAATGAATATTGCAATTATTATATTAGCATATTTCATTACAAGATGAACATTGTAATCATTATTATAGCATATGTAGTTGCAAGATGAACATTGTAATCAGTAGAAAAGCATGTTCAGTTGCAAAATGAACATTGTAATCATTATATCAGCATGTTCAGTTTGAAGATGAACATTGTAATCATAATAACAGCATGGTCAGTTACAAGATGAACATTGTAATCATTGTAATAGCATGCTCAGTTACAAGATGAACATTGTAATCATTATAATAGCATATTCGGTTACAGGATAAACATTGCAATAACCTAATACCGTGTTCAGTTACAAAATGAACAATAAAACTATTATAATATCACTTTCAGTGACATGGTGAGCATTGTAATCATTATAATAGCATGTTCAGTTACAGGGTGATTATTGTAATTACTATAATAGCATGTTCAGTTACAATACACCCTTTGTTATTATTATAATAGCATCTTCAGTTACAAGATAAACATTGTAATCATTATATTAGCACGTTCAGTTGAGACGTGAGGATTGTAATCGATACAATAGCATGTTCAGTTACAAGATAAATATTGTAATTATTGTAATAGCATGTTCATTTACAAGGTGAACATTGTAATCATTATAATAACATGTTCACATTCAACATGAACATTGTAATCATTATATTAGGACGTTCAGTTACAAGATCAACATTGTAATCATTATAATAGCATGTTCAGTTACAAAATGAACATTGTAATTATTATAATATCATGCTTAGTTACAAGATGAACATTGTTATCAGTATAATAGGATGTTAAGTTACAACATAAACATTGTAATCATTATAATAGCATGCTCAGTTACAAGATGAATATTGTACATTTGGTAATAGCATATTCATTTACAAGGTGAACATTGTAATCATTATAATAACATGTTCAGTTACCAGAGAGAACGACGTTAAAACCCAAGCACTCACTCAGTTACCAGATGAACATTGTAATCATTATATTAGGACTTTCAGTTACAAGATGAACATTGTAATCAATATAATAGAATATTCAGTTACAAAATGAACATTGTAATTATTATAATAGCATGCTCAAATACAAGATGAGCAATGTAATCATTATATTAGCATGCTCAATTACAAAATGAAAATTGTAATTAGTATAATAGCATGCTCAGTTACAAAATAAACATTGTAATCATTATACTAGTATGCCCAGTTACAAGATGAACATTGTAATCAGTATAATAGCATGCTCAGTTACAAGGTGAACATTGTAATCATTATAAAAACATGCTCAGTTACAAGGTAAACATTGTAATCATTATAATAGCATGTTCAGTTAGAAATTGGACATTGTAATCAGTATACAAGCATGCTCAGTTGCAAAATGGACATTGTAATCATTACAATAGCATATTCAGTTACAAGATGAACATTGTAATCATTATAATAATGTGCTCAGTTACAAGGTGAACATTGTAATCATTACAATAGCGTGCTCAGTTACAAGATGAACATTGTAATCATTGTAATAGCATGTTTAGTTACAAAAAGAACATTGTAATCCTTATAATTGCATGTTCAGTTACAAGATGAACATTTTAATCATTATAAAAACATCATCAGTTGCAAGCTGAACATTGTAATCAGTATACAAGCATGCTCAGTTGCAAAATGGACATTGTAATAATTACAATAGCATATTCAGTTACAAGATGAACATTGTAATCATTATAATAATGTGCTCAGTTACAAGGTGAACATTGTAATCATTACAATAGCGTGCTCAGTTACAAGATGAACATTGTAATCATTATAAAAACATGCCCAGTTACAAGATGAACATTGTAATAGTTAAAATAGCATGTTCAGTTACGAAGTGAACATTGTAATCATTATAATATCATTTTCAGTTACAAGATGAAGATTGTAATCGACATAATAGCATGTTCAGTTACAAGATGAACATTGTAATCATTGTAATAGCATGTTCAGTTACAAAGTAAACATTGTAATCATTATAATAGCGTCAACGGTTACAAAATCAGCATTGTAATCAATATAATAGCATGCTCAGTTACAAAATGAATATTGCAATCATTACATTAGCATATTTCATTACAAGATGAACATTGTAATCATTATTATAGCATATGTAGTTACAAGATGAACATTGTAATCATTATAATAGCATGCTAAGTTACAAGATGAACATTGTAATCATTATAAAAACATCATCATCAGTTACAAGGTGAACATTGTAATCAGTATAAAAGCATGCTCAGTTGCAAAATGGACATTGTAATTATTACATTAGCATATTCAGTTACAAGATGAATACTGTAATCATTATAATAACATCATCAGTTACAAAATGAACATTGTATTTATTATATTAGCACGTTCAATTACAAGATGAACATTGTAATCAATATAATATCATGCTCAGTTGCAAGATGAAAATTGTAATCGACATAATAGCATGTTCAGTTACAAGATGAACATTGTAATCATTGTAATAGCATGTTCAGTTACAAAGTGAACATTGTAATCCTTAAAATTGCATGTTCAGTTACAAGATGAACATTGTAATCGTTATAAAAACATCATCAGTTGCAAGGTGAACATTGTAATCAGTATACAAGCATGCTCAGTTGCAAAATTTACTTTGTAATCATTACAATAGCATATTCAGTTACAAGATGAACATTGTAATCATTATAAAAATGTGCTCAGTTACAAGGTGAACAATTTAATCATTACAATGGCGTGCTCAGTTACAAGATGAACATTGTAATCATTATAAAAACATCATCAGTTACAAGGTGAACATTGTAATCAGTATAAAAGCATGCTCAGTTGCAAAATGAACATTTTAATCATTACATTAGCATATTCAGTTACAAGATGAATATTGTAATCATTATAATAACATCATCAGTTACAAAATGAACATTGTATTCATTATATTAGCACGTTCAATTACAAGATGAACATTGTAATCAATATAATATCATGCTCAGTTGTAAGATGAAGATTGTAATCGACATAATAGCATGTTCAGTTACAAGATGAATATTGTAATCATTGTAATAGCATGTTCAGTTACAAAGTGAACATTGTAATCCTTAAAATTGCATGTTCAGTTACAAGATGAACATTGTAATCAATAAAATATCATGCTCAGTTGCAAGATGAAGATTGTAATCGACATAAAAGCTTGTTCAGTTACAAGATGAACATTGTAATCATTGTAATAGCATGTTCAGTTACAAAGTGAACATTGTAATCCTTATAATTGCATGTTTAGTTACAAGATCAACATTGTAATCATTATAAAAACATCATCAGTTGCAAGGTGAACATTGTAATCAGTATACAAGGATGCTCAGTTGCAAAATGGACATTGTAATGATTACAATAGCATATTCAGTTACAAGATGAACATTGTAAGAATTATTTTTAGAATAAATCGCTTCCAAACTCTGGTATATTCACCTTAGTTTAACTAAACGCCGTCATATCGTATTTATGTTAATTACATGTAATATTGTAATAGGCATGTTCTTAAGTCAAGTGGCCCTTTGTTAGACTGTTTAGCCTTTCAAAACGGAAATTACAGGTATGCATATTTAAGAGAACTTAAGTTTGTCCTTTTTTAAAACCATTTTCTTCATTCCTCAATGAAAAATACATGCATTGTTTCGCACCCCTATTTGCAGCGTACTGGCAATGGGCCAAATGTGTAGAATACGATATCTGTGAAATTAATCTGACTGCAATAAGATCAGAAAATTCGACCCCAATTCTTTGATGGTTTTCTCTACGGTTCTTCTATATCGGGACTAGTCTTGCTGACAATGGTAACTGATGCTCGTCGGCAGGTACACGTACGTTAATGAGATCAATAACTTTGTCTCTTTCTTTCAGGACAAATATGTACCTTATTAAACTAACGGTTTTGACAGATAAATGTAACAGCTCTGTGATCTCATCATGTTAGAAATGAAATAAAAAATGCGATATAGACGTACTTGAGCTCCTAATATGTTTTTTCCAGAGTGCTTACGGTGGACTTCGTTTGGATTCTGTGAGGGTTTTGATAGGTCTGTTATATGTTAATTGTGGATTGCTGATAACTCGCACCACTAATATTATATGTACAAACATGTATGCTTAAAGCCTTCCTTTCACTAGGAAATAAAATAGCCTGAGTAGGAGCCTTGTCAGGTGGGGTTATGTATGGGAGGACTAAGGTTTGCCTGAAGTGAAAGACATAGGTACAGTAAATGGCGCAGAGACATACATGTCTTTACAGATAAATGTTATCTGATCGTCAGTTGCACAGACCGGCCCGGATAGCACAGTTGGTAGAGCGTCCGCTTCGGTACCGGTAGATCCAGGATCAATCCTTGGTCGAGTCACTCCTAAGACTTTAAAAGAGGAAGTTGTAGCTTCCTCGTTTGGCGTTCAGTATTAAAGGGGAAAGTGCAACGACTGGTTGACCCGTTTCAGTATAATGGCTCGGGCGGGGCGGCTTACTTGCCTTCGGTAAGTCGTCTAAAAGATGCAGCACTAAATAAAAGAGCGGTGAAAATCCGTCCTGCAACAAGGAGGCACATTACACGTGCATGCACCTCTAATGATTCCTTCGTCGTCATATGACTGAAAAATTGTTGAGTACGACGTTAAACCCCAAGCACTCACTCACTCACTCAGTTGCACAGCGACATACATGTCTATACAGAAAAATGCTATCTGATCGCAGTCAGTGTAAAATTCCTGACGGTGTTTACTGTGCAGCAGAGATTCAGGATGGTGCTTACTGTGTAGCAGAGTTTCAGGATGGTATTTACTGTGCAGCAGAGATTCAGGATGGTGTTTACGGTGCAACAGAGATTCAGTATGGTGTTAATTGATTTAATCAACGATTCAGGAAAACACAGTGATCCAGGTTTAGAAGCTGCCTGACTTCAGGTTATATTAATATCTTGAAGTAATGATACTTCGTTGCTTGAAACCATTTAAACATCCGAATTCCACTGACTCCGTCAACACGCTGGATGAAAGAATAAATTGGAGTGAAATCAGTTAGAGAAACACATGATTTTCTATCGGCCTCACAACGTTTTACATTTTACTTACTTATTTAATTTTTGTTTGAGGAGGGCCTCAGTTACCGAGGGGGTCAGCACGCCATCGCCCTGCAATGGGCTTCCAACCGATGCGGTCGCTGTGAGTTCAAGTCCAGCTCAGGCTGGCTTCCTCTTTTTGCCCTCCATGAGGAGGTCTTCTGGCAACCTGCGGGTAGTCGTGGGTTTCCCCCAGTACACCAAATAAATAAATAAATAATGTTACGACCCAAACTGTCTGTATTATAAAGAGATGGCTTGTTCGAAATACACGACAGTTTAGCCGCACAAAAAAGTAACCAAAACCAGCAGATTTTATTTGTCAACAATTTATTACATTTAAGAGGAACAGATAACAAGACTTTTACAAGTGCTAAAATACTTAAGTTTAACAAGAAATGATAGCAATATCTATACAAATACTAAAGTACTTACACAATGCTGAAAAATGCACAGAGGCAATATTTACAAGAGGGAAAGTCCACAGTATAACTGAGTGTATGACGACATATACACAAAATTCCACAGACAGGGTCCGTGTACTAATAAGCACTGTGTACACAAGAGCACAAATTAAGCCTTTGAAGCCTTTGTTGCTAACTAGATAGCGTTTTAGATCTCTTGAAATGACACCTGAAAGGTTTGATTCAATTGTTGTGTAACAGTAATCACCGAATGACTGGATGATCGGGTTTGACGTCACATTGTAATGCAAGTATGAAAGAAAGATTCAAAGGTTGAAAGCAATCACTGCGCGGTGTTACTTAAAAATCAGGTTGCCTTACACCTGTCAAGGCACGGGATACCACGGATTGCAGATAGTTCTCTGCTGATTTATTTTCATTTTATTTTGTCGATTGTTGAGAAACCTTGCTATAATGACTGAAAAGAGAAACGATCATAAAAGCTGCGGGACCAAGTGTTCTCTGTAATCCCACATGGAACACTGGGGTTAGAGCTGATTTCCTAGCTGGCACCATCTTTTAAGTGCCAATATTGAGAAATGCCTTCTATTTCTTCTCAACGATCAACGGTACAAAGATGCAGACCAAATACACGCTAAAAAGCTCATCTTATCCCCACACATTATCCAGACTAAATCTTTCATTTTTCCCCTCAGCTGAAATAGACTAAATCCAGTTAAAGAGACTCGTGTTTTATAATAGCATGCTCAGTTACAAGATAAACATTGTAATCATTATATTAGCATGCTCAGCTACAAGGTAAACATTGTAATCATTATATTAGCACGCTCAGTTACAAGGTAAACATTGTAATCATTATAATAGAAAGCTCAGTTACAAGATGAAAATTGTAATCATAATAGCATGTTCAGTTACAAGATGAATATTGTAATCATTATAATAACTTCATCAGTTACAAAATGAACATTGTATTCATTATATTAGCACGTTCAATTACAAGATGAACATTGTAATCAATATAATAGCATGTTCAGTTACAAGGTGAACATCGTAATCATTATAAAAACATGCCCAGTTACAAGATGAACATTGTAATAGTTATAATAGCATGTTCAGTTACGAAGTGAACATTGTAATCAATATAATAGCATGCTCAGTTGCAAGATAAAAATTGTAATCATTATAATATCATTTTCAGTTACAAGATGAAGATTGTAATCGACAAAATAGCATGTTCAGTTACAAGATGAACATTGTAATAGTTATAATGGTATGTTCAGTTACAAAGTGAACATTGTAATCATTATAATTGCATGTTCAGTTACAAGATGAACATTGTAATCATTATAATTGCATGCTCAGTTACAAGATAAACATTGTAAACAGTATAATAGCGTGCTCATTTACAAAATGAACATTGTCATCATTATAATAGCATGCTAAGTTACAAGATGAACATTGCAATCATTATAAAATCATCATCAGTTACAAGGTGAACATTGTAATCAGTATAAAAGCATGCTCAGTTCCAAAATGGACATTGTAATCATTACATTAGCATATTCACTTACAAGATGAATATTGTAATCATTATAATAACAACATCAGTTACAAAATAAACATTGTATTCATTATATTCGCACGTTCAATTACAAGATGAACATTGTAATCATTACATTAGCATATTCAGTTACAAGATGAATATTGTAATCATTATAATAACATCATCAGTTACAAAATAAACATTGTATTCATTATATTAGCACGTTCAATTACAAGATGAACATTGTAATCATTATAATATCATACTCAGTTGCAAGATGAAGATTGTAATCGACATAATAGCATGTTCAGTTACAAGATGAACATTGTAATCATTGTAATAACATGTTCAGTTACAAAATGAACATTGTAATCATTATAATTGCATGTTCAGTTACAAGATGAACATTGTAATCATTATAAAAACATCATCAGTTGCAAGGTGAACATTGTAATCAGTATACAAGCATGCTCAGTTGCAAAATAGACATTGTAATCATTACAATAGCATATTCAGCTACCAGATGAACATTGTAATCATTAAAATAACATCATCAGTTACAAAATGAACATTGTATTCATTATATTAGCACGTTCAATTACAAGATGAACATTGTAATCATTATATTAGCACGTTCAATTACAAGATGAACATTGTAATCATTATAAAAACATCATCAGTTGCAAGGTGAACATTGTAATCAGTATACAAGCATGCTCAGTTGCAAAATGGACATTGTAATCATTACAATAGCATATTCAGTTACAAGATGAACATTGTAATTATTACAATAGCATATTCAGTTACAAGATGAACATTATAATAACCTAATACCGTGTTCAGTTACAAAATGAACATTAAAATTATTTCAATAGCACGTTCAGTGACAATGTGAACATTAAAATCATTATAATAGCGTCAACGGTTACAAAATCATTATTGTAATCAATATAATAGCATACTCAGTTACAAAATGAATATTGCAATTATTATATTAGCATATTTCATTACAAGATGAACATTGTAATCATTATTATAGCATATGTAGTTACAAGATGAACATTGTAATCAGTAGAAAAGCATGTTCAGTTGCAAAATGAACATTGTAATCATTTTATCAGCATGTTAAGTTTGAAGATGAACATTGTAATCATAATAACAGCATGGTCAGTTACAAGATGAACATTGTAATCATTGTAATAGCATGCTCAGTTACAAGATGAACATTGTAATCATTATAATAGCATATTCGGTAACAGGATAAACATTGCAATAACCTAATACCGTGTTCAGTTACAAAATGAACATTAAAACTATTATAATATCACTTTCAGTGACATGGTGAGCATTGTAATCATTATAATAGCATGTTCAGTTACAGGGTGATTATTGTAATTACTATAATAGCATGTTCAGTTACAATACACCCTTTGTAATTATTATAATAGCATCTTCAGTTACAAGATAAACATTGTAATCATTATATTAGCACGTTCAGTTGAAACGTGAGGATTGTAATCGATACAATAGCATGTTCAGTTACAAGATAAAGATTGTAATTATTGTAATAGCATGTTCATTTACAAGGTGAACATTGTAATCATTATAATAACATGTTCACATTCAACATGAACATTGTAATCATTATATTAGGACGTTCAGTTACAAGATCAACATTGTAATCATTATAATAGCATGTTCAGTTACAAAATGAACATTGTAATTATTATAATATCATGCTTAGTTACAAGATGAACATTGTTATCAGTATAATAGGATGTTAAGTTACAACACAAACATTGTAATCATTATAATAGCATGCTCAGTTACAAGATGAATATTGTAATCAGTATAATAGCATGCTCAGTTACAAAATTAACAATGTAATCATTATACTATTATGCTCAGTTACAAGATGAACATTGTAATCATCATAATAACATGTTCAGTTACCAGAGAGAACGACGTTAAAACCCAAGCACTCACTCAGTTACCAGATGAACATTGTAGTAATTATATTAGGACGTTCAGTTACAAGATGAACATTGTAATGAATATAATAGCATATTCAGTTACAAAATAAACATTGTAATTATTATAATGTTATGTTTAGTTACAAGATGAACATTGTTATCAGTATAATAGCATGTTCAGTTACAACATGAACATTGTAACCATTATAATAGCATGGTCAATTACAAGATCAACATTGTAATCAGTATAATAGCATGCTCAGTAACAAACTTAACATTGTAATCAGTAAAATAGCATGCTCAGTTACAAAATTAACAATGTAATCATTATACTAGTATGCTCAGTTACAAGATGAACATTGTAATCATTATAATAGCATGCTCAGTTACAAAATAAACATTGTAATCATTATAATAGCATGCTCAGTCACAAAATGAATATTGCATTCATTATATTAGCATATTTTATTACAAGAAGAACATTGTAATCATCATAATAGCATATTAGGTTACAAGATGAAGATTGTAATTACCTAATACCGTGTTCAGTTACAAAATGAACATTAAAATTAATATAATAGCACGTTCAGTGACAAGGTAAACATTGTAATCATTATAATAGCTTGCTCAGTTACTAGACGAACATTGTAATCATTATATTAGCATGCTCAATTACAAGACGACCATTGCAATTATTATAATAGCATCTTCAGTTACAAGATGAACATTGTAATCATTATATTAGCACGTTCAGTTACAACATGAAGATTGTAAACGATATAATAGCATGTTCAGTTACAAGATGAATATTGTAATTTTTGTAATAGCATATTCATTTACAAGGTGAACATTGTAATCATTATAATAACATGTTCAGTTACCAGAGAGAACGACGTTAAAACCCAAGCACTCACTCAGTTACCAGATGAACATTGTAATCATTATATTAGGACGTTCAGTTACAAGATGAACATTGTAATCAATATAATAGAATATTCAGTTACAAAATGAACATTGTAATTATTATAATAGCATGCTCAAATACAAGATGAGCAATGTAATCATTATATTAGCATGCTCAATTACAAAATGAAAATTGTAATCAGTATAATAGCATGCTCAGTTACAAAATAAACATTGTAATCATTATACTAGTATGCCCAGTTACAAGATGAACATTGTAATGAGTATAATAGAATGCTCAGTTACAAGGTGAACATTGTAATCATTATAAAAACATGCTCAGTTACAAGGTGAACATTGTAATCATTATAAAAGCATGTTCAGTTAGAAATTGGACATTGTAATCAGTATAAAAGCATGCTCAGTTGCAAAATGGACATTGTAATCATTACAATAGCATATTCAGTTACAAGATGAACATTGTAATCATTATAATAATGTGCTCAGTTACAAGGTGAACATTGTAATCATTACAATAGCGTGCTCAGTTACAAGGTGAACATTGTAATCATTACAATAGCGTGCTCAGTTACAAGATGAACATTGTAATCATTATAATAGCATGTTCAGTTACAAGATGAACATTGTAATCATTGTAATAGCATGTTCAGTTGCAAAATGAACATTGTAATCCTTATAATTGCATGTTCAGTTACAAGATGAACATTGTAATCATTATAAAAACATCATCAGTTGCAAGGTGAACATTGTAATCAGTATACAAGCATGCTCAGTTGCAAAATGGACATTGTAATCATTACAATAGCATATTCAGTTAAAAGATGAACATTGTAGTCAGTATAATAATGTGCACAGTTACAAGGTGAACATTGTAATCATTACAATAGCGTGCTCAGTTACAAGATGAACATTGTAATCATTATAAAAACATGCCCAGTTACAAGATGAACATTGTAATAGTTAAAATAGCATGTTCTGTTACGAAGTGAACATTGTAATCATTATAATAGCATGCTCAGTTGCAAGATAAACATTGTAATCATTATAATATCATGCTCAGTTGCAAGATGAAGATTGTAATCGACATAATAGCATGTTCAGTTACAAGATGAACATTGTAATCATTGTAATAGCATGTTCAGTTACAAAGTGAACATTGTAATCCTTATACTTGCATGTTCAGTTACAAAATGAACATTGTAATCATTATAAAAAAATCATCAGTTGCAAGGTGAACATTGTAATCAGTATACAAGCATGCTAAGTTGCAAAATGGACATTGTAATCATTACAATAGCATATTCAGTTACAAGATGAACATTTTAATCATTATAATAATGTGCTCAGTTACAAGGTGAACATTGTAATCATTACAATAGCGTGCTCAGTTACAAGATGAACATTGTAGTCATTATAATAGCATGTTCTGTTACAAGATGAACATTGTAATAATTTAATAGCGTGTTCAGTTACAAAATGAACATTAAAATCATTATAGTAGAATGTTCAGTGGCAAGATGAACATTGCAATGATTTTAATAGCATATTCTGTTACAAGATAAACATTATAATAACCTATTACCGTGTTCAGTTACAAAATGAACATTAAAATTATTATAATAGCACGTTCAGTGACAAGGTGAACATTAAAATCATTATAATAGATTGCTCAGTTACAAGGTGAACATTGTAATCATTATAATAGCGTCAACGGTTACAAAATCAGCATTGTAATCAATATGATAACATGCTCAGTTACAAAATAAATATTGTAATTATTATATTAGCATATTTCATTACAATATGAACATTGTAATCATTATTATAGCATATGTAGTTACAAAATGGACATTGTAATCAGTATAAAAGCATGTTCAGTTCCAAAATGAACATTATAAACATTTTATTAGCTTGTTCAGTTACAAGATGAACATTGTAATCATAATAACAGCATGGTCAGTTACAAGATGAACATTGTAATCATTGTAATAACATGCACAGTTACAAGATGAACATTGTAATCATTATAATAGCATATTCGGTTACAGGGATGAACATTGCAATAACTTAATACCGTGTTCAGCTACAAAATGAACATTAAAACTATTATAATATCACTTTCGGTGACATGGTGAACAATGTAATCATTATAATAGCATGTTCAGTTACAAGGTGATTATTGTAATTACTATAATAGCATGTTCAGTTTACAAGACACCCTTTGTAATTATTATAATAGCATCTTCCAGTTACAAAATAAACATTGTAATCATTATATTAGCACGTTCAGTTAAAACGTAAGGATTGTAATCGATATAATAGCATGTTCAGTTACAAGATAAATATTGTAATTATTGTAATTAGCATGTTCATTTACAAGGTGAACATTGTAATCATTATAATAACATGTTTACTTACAAGATGAACATTGTAATCATTATATTAGGACGTTCAGTCACAACATGAACATTGTAATCTTTTATAATAGCATGTTCAGTACAAAATGAACATTAAAATTATGATAATATCATGTTAGTTACAAGATGAACATTGTTATCAGTATAATAGCACGTTCAGTTACAACATAAACATTGTAATCATTATAATAGCATGCTCAATTACAAGATGAACATTGGTATCAGTATAATAGCATGCTCAGTTACAAAATTAACAATGTAATCATTATACTAGTATGCTCAGTTACAAGATGAACATTGTAATCAGTATAATAGCATGCTCAGTTACAAAATTAAAAACGTAATCATTATACTAGTATTCTCAGTTACAAGGTGAACATTGTAATCATTATAATAACATGTTCAGTTACCAGAGAGAACGACGTTAAAACCCAAGCACTCACTCAGTTACCAGATGAACATTGTAATCATTATATTACGACGTTCAGTTACAAGATGAACATTGTAATCAATATAATAGCATATTTAGTTACAAAATGAACATTGTAATTATTATAATGTTATGTTTAGTTACAAGATGAACATTGTTATCAGTATAATAGCATGTTTAGTTACAACATGACATTGTAATCATTATAATAGCATGCTTAATTACAAGATGAACATTGTAATCAGTATAATAGCATGCTCAGTAACAAAACTTAACATTGTAATCAGTAAAATAGCACGCTCAGTTACAAAATTAACAATGTAATCATTATACTAGTATGCTCAGTTACAAGATGAACATTTTAATCATTATAATAGCATGCTCAATACAAGATTGAAAAATTGTAATCATATAATAGCATGATCAGTTACAAAATTATTATTGTAATCATTTATACTAGTATGCTCTGTTACAAGATGAACATTGTAATCAGTATAATAGCATGCTCAGTTACAAAATTAACATTGTAATCATTATACTATTATGCTCTGTTACAAGATGAACATTGTAATGAGTATAATAGCATGCTCAGTTACAAGATGAACATTGTAATCATTATAATAGCATGCTCAGTTACAAGGTGAACATTGCAATCATTATAATTGCATCATCAGTTACAAAATGAACATTGTAATCATTATAATAGCATGATCAGTTACAAAATAAATATTGCAATCATTATAATAGCATATTTCATTACAAGATGAACATTGTAATCATCATAATAGCATATTAGGTTACAAGATGAACATTGTAATTACCTAATACCGTGTTCAGTTACAAAATGAGCATTAAAATTATTATAATAGCACGTTCAGTGACAAGGTAAACATTGTAATCATTATAATAGCTTGCTCAGTTACTAGACGAACATTGTAATCATTATATTAGCATGCTCAATTACAAGACGACCATTGCAATTATTATAATAGCATCTTCAGTTACAAGATGAACATTGTAATCATTATTTTAGCACGTTCAGTTACAACACAAAGATTGTAAACGATATAATAGCATGTTCAGTTAAAAGATGAATACTGTAATTTTTGGAATAGCATATTTATTTACAAGGTGAACATTGTAATCATTATAATAATATGTTCAGTTACCAGAGGAGAACGATGTTAAAACCCAAGCACTCACTCAGTTACCAGATGAATATTGTAATCGATATATTAGGACGTTCAGTTCAAGATGAACATTGTAATCAATATAATAGCATATTCAGTTACAAAATGAACATTGTAATTATTATAATGTTATGTTTAGTTTCAAGATGAACATTGTTATCAGTATAATAGCATGTTCAGTTACAACGTGAACATTGTAATCATTATAATAGCATGCTCAATTACAAGATGAACATTGTAATCAGTATAATAGCATGCTCAGTTACAAACTTAACATTGTAATCAGTAAAATAGCATGCTCAGTTACAAAATTAACATTGTAATCATTATACTAGTATGCTCAGTTACAAGATGAACATTGTAATCATTATAGTAGCATGCTCAAATACAAGATGAGCAATGTAATCATTATAATAGCATGCTCAATTACAAGATGAAAATTATAATCAGTATAATAGCATGCTGAGTTACGAAATGAACATTGTAATCATTATACTACTATGCCCAGTTACAAGATGAACATTGTTATCAGTATAATAGCATGTTCAGTTACAACATGAACATTGTAATCATTATAATAGCATGCTCAGTTACAAGATGAACATTGTAATCAGTATAATAGCATGCTCAGTTACAAGGTGAACATTGTAATCATTATAAAAACGTGCTCAGTTACAAGATGAACATTGTAATCATTATAATAGCATGTTCAGTTACAAGGTGGACATTGTAATCAGTATAAAAGCATGCTCAGTTGCAAAATGGACATTGTAATCATTACATTAGCATATTCAGTTACAAGATGAATATTGTAATCATTATAATAAATCATCAGTTACAAAATGAACATTGTATTCATTAT
This sequence comes from Liolophura sinensis, assembly GCF_032854445.1. Taxonomy (NCBI): domain Eukaryota; kingdom Metazoa; phylum Mollusca; class Polyplacophora; order Chitonida; family Chitonidae; genus Liolophura; species Liolophura sinensis. The sequence continues at coordinate 93,521 of NC_088297.1, read as the reverse complement.
ATTAGCACGTTCAATTACAAGATGAACATTGTAATCATTATAATATCATGCTCAGTTGCAAGATGAAGATTGTAATCGACATAATACCATGTTCAGTTACAAGATGAACATTGTAATCATTGTAATAGCATGTTCAGTTACAAAGTGAACATTGTAATCCTGATAATTGCATGTTCAGTTACAAAGATGAACATTGTAATCATTATAAAAACATCATCAGTTGCAAGGTGAACATTTTAATCAGTATACAAGCATGCTCAGTTGCAAAAATGGACATTTTAATGATTACAATAGCATATTCAGTTACAAGATGAACATTGTAAGAATTATTTTTAGAATAAATCGCTTCCAAACTCTGGTATATTCACCTTAGTTTAACTAAACGCCATCATATCGTATTTATGTTAATTACATGTAATATTGTAATAGGCATGTTCTTAAGTCAAGTGGCCCTTTGTTAGACTGTTTAGCCTTTCAAAACGGAAACTACAGGTATGCATATTTAAGAGAACTTAAGTTTGTCCTTTTTTAAAACCATTTTCTTCATTCCTCAATGAAAAAGTACATGCATTGTTTCGCACCCCTATTTTGCAGCGTACTGGCAATGGGCCAAATGTGTAGAATACGATATCTGTGAAATTAATCTGACTGCAATAAGATCAGAAAATTCGACCCCAATTCTTTGATGGTTTTCTCTACGGTTGTTCTATATCGGAACTAGTCTTGCTGACAATGGTAACTGATGCTGGTCGGCAGGTACACGTACGTTAATGAGATCAATAACTTTGTCTCTTTCTTTCAGGACAAATATGCACCTTATGAAACTAACGGTTTTGACAGATAAATGTAACAGCTCTGTGATCTCATCATGTTAGAAATGAAATAAAAAATGCGATATAGACGTACTTGAGCTCCTAATATGTTTTTTCCAGAGTGCTTACGGTGGACTTCGTTTGGATTCTGTGAGGGTTTTGATAGGTCTGTTATATGTTAATTGTGGATTACTGAAAACTCGCACCACTAATATTATATGTACAAACATGTATGCTTAAAGCCTTCCTTTCACTAGGAAATAAAATAGCCTGAGTAGGAGCCTTGTCAGGTGGGGTTATGTATGGGAGGACTAAGGTTTGCCTGAAGTGAAAGACATAGGTACAGTAAATGGCGCAGAGACATACATGTCTTTACAGATAAATGTTATCTGATCGTCAGTTGCACAGCGACATACATGTCTATACAGAAAAATGCTATCTGATCGCAGTCAGTGTAAAATTCCTGACGGTGTTTACTGTGCAGCAGAGATTCAGGATGGTGTTTACGGTGCAACAGAGATTCAGTATGGTGTTAATTGATTTAATCAACGATTCAGGAAAACACAGTGATCCAGGTTTAGAAGCTGCCTGACTTCAGGTTATATTAATATCTTGAAGTAATGATACTTCGTTGCTTGAAACCATTTAAACATCCGAATTCCACTGACTCTGTCAACACGCTGGATGAAAGTATAAATTGGAGTGAAATCAGTTAGAGAAACACATGATTTTCTATCGGCCTCACAACGTTTTACATTTTACTTACTTATTTAATTTTTGTTTGAGGAGGGCCTCAGTTACCGAGGGGGTCAGCACGCCATCGCCCTGCAATGGGCTTCCAACCGATGCGGTCGCTGTGAGTTCAAGTCCAGCTCAGGCTGGCTTCCTCTTTTTGCCGTCCATGAGGAGGTCTTCTGGCAACCTGCGGGTAGTCGTGGGTTTCCCCCAGTACACCAAATAAATAAATAAATAATGTTACGACCCAAACTGTCTGTATTATAAAGAGATGGCTTGTTCGAAATACACGACAGTTTAGCCGCACAAAATAGTAACCAAAACCAGCAGATTTTATTTTTCAACAATTTATTACATTTAACAGGAACAGATAACAAGACTTTTACAAGTGCTAAAATACTTAAGTTTAACAAGAAATGATAGCAATATCTATACAAATACTAAAGTACTTACACAATGCTGAAAAATGCACAGAGGCAATATTTACAAGAGGGAAAGTCCACAGTATAACTGAGTGTATGACGACATATACACAAAATTCCACAGACAGGGTCCGTGTACTAATAAGCACTGTGTACACAAGAGCACAAATTAAGCCTTTGAAGCCTTTGTTGCTAACTAGATAGCGTTTTAGATCTCTTGAAATGACACCTGAAAGGTTTGATTCAATTGTTGTGTAACAGTAATCACCGAATGACTGGATGATTGGGTTTGACGTCACATTGTAATGCAAGTATGAAAGAAAGATTCAAAGGTTGAAAGCAATCACTGCGCGGTGTTACTTAAAAATCAGGTTGCCTTACACCTGTCAAGGCACGGGATACCACGGATTGCAGATAGTTCTCTGCTGATTTATTTTCATTTTTTTTTTGTCGATTGTTGAGAAACCTTGCTATAATGACTGAAAAGAGAAACGATCATAAAAGCTGCGGGACCAAGTGTTCTCTGTAATCCCACATGGAACACTGGGGTTAGAGCTGATTTCCTAGCTGGCACCATCTTTTAAGTGCCAATATTGAGAAATGCCTTCTATTTCTTCTCAACGATAAACGGTACAAAGATGCAGTTTGGACCAAATACACGCTAAAAAGCTCATTTTATCCCCACACATTATCCAGACTAAATCTTTCATTTTTCCCCTCAGCTGAAATAGACTAAATCCACTTAAAGAGACTCGTGTTTTATAATAGCATGCTCAGTTACAAGATAAACATTGTAATCATTATATTAGGATGCTCAGTTACAAGGTGAACATTGTAATCATTATATTAGCACGCTCAGTTACAAGGTAAACATTGTAATCATTATAAAAGAAAGCTCAGTTACAAGATGAAAATTGTAATCATAATAGCATGTTCAGTTACAAGATGAATATTGTAATCATTATAATAACATCATCAGTTACCAAAAGGAACATTGTATTCATTAGATTAGCACGTTCAATTACAAGATGAACATTGTGATCATTATAATAGCATGTTCAGTTACAAGGTGAACATTGTAATCATTATAAAAACATGCCCAGTTACAAGATGAACATTGTAATAGTTATAATAGCTTGTTCAGTTACGAAGTGAACATTGTAAATCATTATAATAGCATGCTCAGATGCAAGATAAACATTGTAATCATTATAACAATCATTTTCAGTTACAAGGATGAAGATTGTAATCGACATAATAGCATGTTCAGTTACAAGATGAACATTGTAATAGTTATAATAGTATGTTCAGTTACAAGGTGTACATTGTAATCATTATAATTGCATGTTCAGTTACAAGATGAACATTGTAAACAGTATAATAGCGTGCTCATTAACAAAATGAACATTGTCATCATTATAATAGCATGCTAAGTTACAAGATGAACATTGTAATCATTATAAAAACATCATCAGTTACAAGGTGAACATTGTAATCAGTATAAAAGCATGCTCAGTTGTAAAATGGACATTGTAATCATTACATTAGCATATTCAGTTACAAGATGAATATTGTAATCATTATAATAACATCATCAGTTACAAAATAAACATTGTATTCATTATATTAGCACGTTCAATTACAAGATGAACATTGTGATCTTTATAAAAGCATGTTCAGTTACAAGGTGAACATTGTAATCATTATAAAAACATGCTCAGTTACAAAGTAAACATTGTAATCATTATAATAGCATGTTCAGTTACAAGGTGGACATTGTAATCAGTATAAAGCATGCTCAGTTGCAAAATGGACATTGTAATCATTAACATTAGCATATTCAGTTACAAGATGAATATTGTAATCATTATAATAAACATCATCAGGTACAAATGGAACATTGTATTCATTATATTAGAACGTTCAATTACAAGATGAACATTGTAATCATTATAATATCATGCTCAATTGCAAGATGAAGATTGTATCAGTATACAAGCATGCCTCAGTTGCAAAATGGACATTGTAATGATTTCATTAGCATGTTCAGTTACAAAATGAACAATGTAATTATTATAATATCATGCTTAGTTACAAGATGAAACATTGTAATCAGTATAAAACCATGTTCATTTACAAGATGAATATTGTATTCATTATAATAACATCATCAGTTACAAAATGAACATTGTATTCATTATATTAGCACGTTCAATTACAAGATGAACATTGTAATCATTATAATAGCATGTTCAGTTACAAGGTGAACATTGTAATCATTATAAAATCTTGCCCAGTTACAAGATGAACATTGTAATAGTTATAATAGCATGTTCAGTTACGAAGTGAACATTGTAATCATTATTAATGCATGCTCAGTTGAAAGATAAACATTGTAATCATTATAATATCATTTTCAGTTACAAGTTGAAGGATTGTAATCGACATAATAGCATGTTCAGTTACAAGATGAACATTGGAAAAGTTATAATAGTATGTTCAGTTACAAAGTGAACATTGTAATCATTATAATTGCATGTTCAGTTACAAGATGAACATTGTAATCATTATAATAGCATGCTAAGTTACAAGATGAACATTGTAAACAGTATAATAGCGTGCTCATTGACAAAATGAACATTGTCATCATTATAATAGCATGCTAAGTTACAAGATGAACATTGTAATCATTATAAAAACATCATCAGTTTACAAGGTGAACATTGTAATCAGTATAAAAGCATGCTCAGTTGCAAAATGGACATTCTAATCATTACATTAGCATATTCACTTACAAGATGAATATTGTAATCATTATAATAACATAATCAGTTACAAAATAAACATTGTATTCATTATATTAGCAGGTTCAATTACAAGATGAACATTGTAATCATTACATTAGAATATTCAGTTACAAGATGAACAAGATGAATATTGTAATCAATATAATAACATCATCAGTTACAAGATGAACATTGTATTCATTATATTAGCACGTTCAATTACAAGATGAACATTGCAATCATTATAAAAACATCATCAATTGCAAGGTGAACATTGTAATAAGTATACAAGCATGCTCAGTTGCAAAATGGACATTGAAATCATTACAAAGGCATATTCAGTTACAAGATGAAGACTGTAATCATTAGAATAATGTGCTCAGTTACAAGGTAAACATTGTAATTATTACAATAGCGTGCTCAGTTACAAGATGAACATTGTAATCATTATAAAAACATGCCCAGTTACAAGATGAAACATTGTAACAGTTAAAATAGCATGTTCAGTTACGAAGTGAACATTGTAATCATTATAATAGCATGCTCAGTTGCAAGATAAACATTGTAATCATTATAATATCATTTTCAGTTACAAGATGAAGATTGTAATCGACATAATAGCATGTTCAGTTAAAAGATGAACATTGTAATCATTGTAATAGCATGTTCAATTACAAAGTAAACATTGTAATCATTATAATAGCGTCAACGGTTACAAAATCATCATTGTAATCAATATAATAGCATGCTCAGTTTACAAAATGAAAATTGCAATCATTATATTAGCATATTTCATTACAAGATGAACATTGTAATCATTATTATAGCATATGTAGTTACAAGATGAACTTTGTAATCATTATAAAAACATCATCAGTACAAGGTGAACATTGTAATCAGTATAAAAGCATGCTCAGTTGCAAAATGGACATTGTAATCATTACATTAGCATATTCACTTACAAGATGAATATTCTAATCATTATAATAACATCATCAGCTACAAAATAAACATTGTAATCATTATAAAAGCATGTTCAGTTACAAGGTGAACATTGTAATCATTATAAAAACATGCTCAGTTACAGATGAACATTGTAATCATTGTAATAGCATGTTCAGTTACAAAGTAAACATTGTAATCTTAAAATTGCATGTTCAGTTACAAAGTAACATTGTAATCCTTAAAATTGCATGTTCAGTTACAAGATGAACATTGTAATCATTATAAAATTATCATCAGTTGCAAGGTGAACATTGTAATCAGTATACAACCTTGCTCTGAGGCAAAATTTACATTTACTCATTACAATAGCATATTCAGTTACAAGATGAACATTGTAATCATTATAATAATGTGCTCAGTTACAAGGTGAACAATGTAATCATACAATAGCGTGCTCAGTTACAAGATGAACATTGTAATCATTATAAAACATCATCAGTTACAAGGTGAACATTGTAATCAGTAAAAAAGCATGCTCAGTTGCAAAATGGACATTGTAATCATTACATTAGCTTATTCTGTTACAAGATGAATATTGTAATAATTATAATAACATTATCAGTTACAAAATAACATTGTATTCATTATATTAGCAGGTTCAATTACAAGATGAACATTGTAATCATTATAAAAGCATGTTCAGTTACAGAGTGAACATTGTAATCATTATAAAAACATGCCCACTTACAAGATTAACATTGAAATCATTATAATAGCATGTTCAATTACAAGGTGGACATTGTAATCAGTATAAAAGCATGCTCAGTTGCAAAATGGACATTGTAATCATTACATTAGCATATTCAGTTACAAGATGAATATTGTAATCATTATAATAACATCATCAGTTACAAAATGAACATTGTATTTATTATATTAGCACGTTCAGTTACAAGATGAACATTGTAATCATTATAAAAACATCATCAGTTCCAAGGTGAACATTGTAATCAGTATACAAGCATGCTCAGTTGCAAAATGGACATTGTAATCATTACAATAGCATATTCAGTTACAAGATAAACATTGTAATCATTTTTATAATGTGCTCAGTTACAAGGTGAACATTGTAATCATTAAAATAGCATATTCAGTTACAAGATGAACATTATAATAACCTATTACCGTGTTCAGTTACAAAATGAACATTAAAATTATTATAATAGCACGTTCAGTGACAATGTGAACATTAAAATCATTATAAAAGCGTCAACGGTTAGAAAATCATTATTGTAATCAATATAATAGCATGCTCAGTTACTTAATGAATATTGCAATTATTATATTAGCATATTTTATTACAAGATGAACATTGTAATCATTATTATAGCATATGTAGTTACAAGATGAACATTGTAATCAGTAGAAAAGCATGTTCAGTTGCAAAATGAACATTGTAATCATTATTTTAGCATGTTCAATTTGAAGATGAACATTGTAATCATAATAACAGCATGGTCAGTTACAAGATCAACATTGTAATCATTGTAATAGCATGCTCAGTTACAAGATGAACATTGTAATCATTATAATAGCATATTCGGTTACAGGATGAACATTGCAATACCCTAATACCGTGTTCAGTTACAAAATTGAACATTAAAACTATTATAATATCACTTTCAGTGACATGGTGAGCATTGTAATCATTATAATAACATGTTCAGTTACAGGGTGATTATTGTAATTACTATAATAGCATGTTCAGTTACAATACACCCTTTGTAATTATAATAACATCTTCAGTTACAAGATAAACATTGTAATCATTATATTAGCACGTTCAGTTGAAACGTGAGGATTGTAATCGATACAATAGCATGTTCAGTTACAAGATAAATATTGTAATTATTGTAATGACATGTTCATTTACAAGGTGGACATTGTAATCATTAAAATAACATGTTCACTTACAACATGAACATTGTAATCATTATATTAGGATGTTCAGTTACAAGATCAACATTGTAATCATTATAATAGCATGTTCAGTTACAAAATGAACATTGTAATTATTATAATATCATGCTTAGTTACAAGATGAACATTGTTATCAGTATAACAGGATGTTCAGTTACAACATAAACATTGTAATCATTATAATAGCATGCTCAATTACAAGATGAACATTGTAAACAGTATAATAGCATGCTCAGTTACAAAATTAACAATGTAATCATTGTACTATTATGCTCAGTTACAAGATGAACATTGTAATCATCATAATAACATGTTCAGTTACCAGAGAGAACGACGTTAAAACCCAAGCACTCACTCAGTTACCAGATGAACATTGTAGTAATTATATTAGGACGTTCAGTTACAAGATGAACATTGTAATGAATATAATAGCATATTCAGTTACAAAATAAACATTGTAATTATTATAATGTTATGTTTAGTTACAAGATTAACATTGTTATCAGTATAATAGCATGTTCAATTACAACATGAACATTGTAATCAGTATAATAGCATGCTCAGTAACAAACTTAACATTGAAATCAGTAAAATAGCATGCTCAGTTATAAAATTAACAATGTAATCATTATACTAGTATGCTCAGTTACAAGATGAAAATTGTAATCAGTATAATAGCATGCTCAGTTACAAAATTAATATTGTAATCATTATACTAGTATGCTCAGTTACAAGATGAACATTGTAATTAGTATAATAGCATGCTCAGTTACAAAATTAACATTGTAATCATTATGCTAGTATGCTCTGTTACAAGATGAACATTGTAATTAGTATAATAGCATGCTCAGTTACAAGATGAACATTGTAATGAATATAATAGCATATTCAGTTACAAAATAAACATTGTAATTATTATAATGTTATGTTTAGTTACAAGATTAACATTGTTATCAGTATAATAGCATGTTCAATTACAACATGAACATTGTAATCAGTATAATAGCATGCTCAGTAACAAACTTAACATTTTAATCATTATAATAGCATGCTCAAATACAAGATGAGCAATGTAATCATTATAATAGCATACTCAATTACAAGATGAAAATTGTAATCAGTATAATAGCATGCTCAGTTACAAAATTAATATTGTAATCAATATACTAGTATGCTCAGTTACAAGATGAACATTGTAATTAGTATAATAGCATGCTCAGTTACAAAATTAACATTGTAATCATTATGCTAGTATGCTCTGTTACAAGATGAACATTGTAATTAGTATAATAGCATGCTCAGTTTCAAGATGAACATTGTAATCATTATAATAGCATGCTCAGTTACAAGATGAACATTGCAATCATTATAATAGCATGCTCAGTTACAAAATAAACATTGTAATCATTATAATAGCATGCTCAGTCACAAAATGAACATTGAAATCATTATATTAGCATATTTCATTACAGGATGAACATTGTAATCATCATAATAGCATATTAGGTTACAGGATGAACATTGTAATTACCTAATACCGTGTTCAGTTACAAAATGAACATTAAAATTATTATAATAGCACGTTCAGTGACAAGGTAAACATTGTAATCATTATAATAGCTTGCTCAGTTACTAGACGAACATTGTAATCATTATATTAGCATGCTCAATTACAAGACGACCATTGCAATTAATATAATAGCATCTTTAGTTACAAGATGAACATTGTAATCATTATATTAGCACGTTCAGCTACAACATGAAGATTGTAAACGATATAATAGACTGTTCAGTTACAAGATAAATATTGTAATTTTTGTAATAGCATATTCATTTACAAGGTGAACAATGTAATCATTAAAATAACATGTTCAGTTACCAGAGAGAACGACGTTAAAACCCAAGCACTCACTCAGTTACCAGATGAACATTGTAATCATTATATTAGGACGTTCAGTTACAAGATGAACATTGTAATCAATATAATAGCATATTCAGTTACAAAATGAACATTGTAATTATTATAATGTTATGTTTAGTTACAAGATGAACATTGTTATCAGTATAATAGCATGTTCAGTTACAACATGAACATTTAAATCATTATAATAGCATGCTCAATTACAAGATGAACATTGTAATCAGTATAATAGCATGCTCAGTTACAAACTTAAGATTGTAATCAGTAAAATAGCATGCTCAGTTACAAAATTAACATTGTAATCATTATACTAGTATGCTCAGTTGCAAGATGAACATTGTAATCATTATAATAGCATGCTCAAATACAAGATGAGCAATGTAATCATTATAATAGCATGCTCAATTACAAGATGGAAATTGTAATCAGTATAATAGCATGCTCAGTTACAAAATGAACATTGTAATCATTATACTAGTATGCCCAGTTACAAGATGAACATTGTTATCAGTATAATAGCATGTTCAGTTACAACATGAACACTGTAATCATTATAATAGCATGCTCAGTTACAAGATGAACATTGTTATCAGTATAATAGCATGCTCAGTTACAAAATTAATATTGTATTCATTATACTAGTTTGCCCATTTACAAGATGAACATTGTAATCATTATAATAGCATGTTCAGTTACAAGGTGGACATTGTAATCAGTATAAAAGTATGCTCAGTTGCAAAATGGACATTGTAATCATTACATTAGCATATTCAGTTACAAGATGAATATTGTTATCATTATAATAACATGCTCAGTTACAAGATGAACATTCTAATCATTATAATAGCATGTTCAGTTACAAGGTACACATTGTAAGTATAAAAGCATGCTCAGTTGCAAAATGGACATTGTAATCATTACATTAGCATATTCAGTTACAAGATGAATATTGTAATCATTATAATAACATCATCAGTTACAAAATGTACATTGTATTCATTATATTAGCACGTTCAATTACAAGATGAACATTGTAATCATTACAATATCATGCTCAGTTGCAAGATGAAGATTGTAATCGACATAATAGCATGTTCAGATACAAGATGAACATTGTAATCATTATATTAGCTCGTTCACTTACAAGATAAACATTGTAATCATTATAAAAGCATGTTTAGTTACAAGGTGAACATTGTAATCATTATAAAAACATGCTCAGTTACAAGATGAACATTGTAATTATTATAATAGCATGTTCAGTTACAAGGTGGACATTGTAATCAGTATAAAAGCATGCTCAGTTACAATGTGGACATTGTAATCAGTATAAAAGCATGCTCAGTTGCAAAATGGACATTGTAATCATTACATTAGCATATTCACTTAAAAGATGAATATTGTAATCATTATAATAACATCATCAGTTACAAAATAAACATTGTATTTATTATATTAGCTCGTTCACTTACAAGATAAACATTGTAATCATTATAAAAGCATGTTTAGTTACAAGGTGAACATTGTAATCATTATAAAAACATGCTCAGTTACAAGATGAACATTGTAATTATTATAATAGCATGTTCAGTTACAAGGTGGACATTGTAATCGGTATAAAAGCATGCTCAGTTGCAAAATGGACATTGTAATCATTACATTAGCATATTTACTTGCAAGATGAATATTGTAATCATTATAATAACATCATCAGTTACAAAATGAACATTGTATTGATTATATTAGCACGTTCAATTACAAGATGAACATTGTAATCATTATAATATCATGCTCAGTTGCAAGATAAAAATTGTAATCGACATAATAGCATGTTCAGTTACAAGATGAACACTGTAATCATTGTAATAGCATGTTCAGCTGCAAGATGAACAGTGTAATCATTATAAAAACATCATCAGTTGCAAGGTGAACATTGTAATCAGTATACAAGCATGCTCAGTTGCAAGATAAACATTGTAATCATTACATTAGCATATTCACTTACAAGATGAATATTGTAATCATTATAATAACATCATCAGTTACAAAGTAAACATTGTATTCATTGTATTAGCACGTTCAATTACAAGATGAACATTGTAATCATTATAAAAGCATGTTCAGATACAAGATGAACATTGTAATCATTATAAAAACATGCTCAGTTACAAGATGAACATTCTAATCATTATAATAGCATGTTCAGTTACAAGCTGGACAATGTAATGAGTATAAAAGCATGCTCAGTTGCAAAATGGACATTGTAATCATTACAATAGCATATTCAGTTACAAGATGAAGATTGTAATCATTATAATAACATCATCAGTTACAAAATGTACATTGTATTCATTATATTAGCACGTTCAATTACAAGATGAACATTGTAATCATTACAATATCATGCTCAGTTGCAAGATGAAGATTGTAATCGACATAATAGCATGTTCAGTTACAAGATGAACATTGTAATCATTGTAATAGCATGTTCAGTTACAAAGTGAACATTGTAATCCTTATAATTGCATGTTCAGTTACAAGATGAACATTGTAATCATTATAAAAACATCATCAGTTCCAAGGTGAACATTGTAATCAGTATACAAGCATGCTCAGTTGAAAAATGGACATTGTAATCATTGCAATAGCATATTCAGTTACAAGATGAACATTGCAATCATTATAATAATGTGTTCAGTTACAAGGTGAACATTGTAATCATTACAATAGCATGCTCAGTTACAAGATGAACATTGTAATCATTATAAAAACATGCCCAGTTACAAGATGAACATTGTAATAGTTAAAATAGCATGTTCAGTTACGAAGTGAACATTGTAATCATTATAATAGCATGCTCAGTTGCAAGATAAACCTTGTAATCATTTTAATATCATTTTCAGTTACAAGATAAAGATTGTAATCGACATAATAGCATGTTCAGTTACAAGATGAACATTGTAATCATTATATTAGCACGTTCAGTTAAAACGTGAGGATTGTAATCGATATAATAGCATGTTCAGTTACAAGATAAATATTATAATTATTGTAGTGGCATGTTCATTTACAAGGTGAACATTGTAATCATTATAATAACATGTTCACTTACAAGGTGAACATTGTAATCATTATATTAGGGTGTGCAGTTACAAGATGAACATTGTAATCAATATAATAGCACGCTCAGTTACAAGGTAAACATTGTAATCATTATAATAGAAAGCTCAGTTACAAGATGAAAATTGTAATCTTAATAGCACGTTCAGTTACAAGATGAATATTGTAATCATTATAATAACATCATCAGTTACAAAATGAACATTGCATTCATTATATTAGCACGTTCAATTACAAGATGAACATTGTAATCATTATAATAGCATGTTTAGTTACAAGGTGAACATTGTAATCATTTTAAAAACATGCCCAGTTACAAGATGAACATTGCAATAGTTATAATAGCACGTTCAGTTACGAAATGAACATTGTAATCATTATAATAGCATGCTCAGTTGCAAGATAAACATTGTAATCATTATAATATCATTTTCAGTTACAAGATGAAGATTGTAATCGACATAATAGCATGTTCAGTTACAAGATGAACATTGTAATCAATGTAATAGCATGTTCAGTTACAAAGTGAACATTGTAATCATTATAATTGCATGTTCAATTACAAGATAAACATTGTAATCATTATAATAGCATACTCAGTTACAAGATGAACATTGTAAACAGTATAATAGCGTGCTCATTTACAAAATAAACATTGTCATCATTATTATAGCATGTAAAGTTACAAGATGAACATTGTAATCATTATAAAAACATTATCAGTTACAAGGTGGACATTGTAATCAGTATAAAAGCATGCTCAGTTGCAAGATGAAGATTGTAATCGACATAATAGCATGTTCAGTTACAAGATGAACATTGTAATCATTGTAATAGCATGTTCAGTTACAAAGTGAACATTGTAATCCTTATAATTGCATGTTCAGTTACAAGATGAACATTGTAATCATTATAAAAACATTATCAGTTCCAAGGTGAACATTGTAATCCGTATACAAGCATGCTCAGTTGCAAAATGGACATTGTAATCATTGCAATAGCATATTCAGTTACAAGATGAACATTGCAATCATTATAATAATGTGCTCAGTTACAAGGTGAACATTGTAATCATTACAATAGCGTGCTCAGTTACAAGATGAACGTTGTAATCATTATAAAAACATGCCCAGTTACAAGATGAACATTGTAATAGTTAAAATAGCATATTCAGTTACGAAGTGAACATTGTAATCAGTATACAAGCATGCTCAGTTGCAAAATGGACATTGTAATCATTACATTAGCATATTCAGTTACAAGATGAATATTGTAATCATTATAATAACATCATCAGTTACAAAATGAACATTGTATTCATTATATTAGCACGTTCAATTACAAGATGAACATTGTAATCAATTAAATATCATGCTAAGTTGAAAGATGAAGATTGTAATCGACAAAATAGCATGTTCAGTTACAAGATGAACATTGTAATCATTGTAATAGCATGTTCAGTTACAAAGTGAACATTGTAATCCTTATAATTGCATGTTCAGTTACAAAATTAATATTTTAATTATTATACTAGTATGCCCAGTTACAAGATGAACATTGTAATCATAAAAGCATGTTCAGTTACAAGATGAATATTGTAATCATTATATTAGCACGCTCACTTACAACGTAAACATTGTAATCATTATAACAGAAAGCTCAGTTACAAGATGAAAATTGTAATCATAATAGCATGTTCAGTTACAAGATGAATATTGTAATCATTATAATATTATGCTTAGTTACAAGATGAACATTGTAATCATTATACTAGTATGCTCAGTTACAAGATGAACATTGTAATCATTATAATAGCATGCTCAAATACAAGATGAGCAATGTAATCATTATAATAGCATGCTCAATTACAAGATTAAGATTGTAATTAGTATAATAGCATGCTCAGTTACAACATGAACATTGTAATCATTATAATAGCATGTTCAGTTACAAGATGAACATTGTGATCAGTATAATAGCATGCTCAGTTACAAAATTAAAATTTTAATTATTATATTAGTATGCCCAGTTACAAGATGAACATTGTAATCATAATAGCATGTTCAGTTACAAGATGAATATTGTAATCATTATAATAACATCATCAGTTACAAAATGAACATTGTATTCATTATATTAGCACGTTCAATTACAAGATGAACATTGTAATCATTATAATAGCATGTTCAGTTACAAGGTGAACATTGTAATCATTTTAAAAACATGCCCAGTTACAAGATGAACATTGTAATACTTCTAACAGCATGTTCAGTTACGAAGTGAACATTGTAATCATTATAATAGCATGCTCAGTTTCAAGATAAACATTGTAATCATTATTATATAATTTTCAGTTACAAGATGAAGATTGTAATCGACATAATAGCATGTTCAGTTACAAGACAAACATTGTAATCATTGTAATAGCATGTTAAGTTACAAAGTGAACATTGTAATCATTATAATAGCGTCAACGGTTACAAGATGAACATTGTAATCATTATAATAGCATGCTCAGTTACAAGATGAACATTGTAAACAGTATAATAGCGTGCTCATTTACAAAATGAACATTGTCATCATTATAATAGCATGCTAAGTTACAAGATGAACATTGTAATCATTATAAAAACATCATCAGTTACAAGGTGAACATTGTAATCAGTATAAAAGCATGCTCAGTTGCAAAATGGACATTGTAATCATTACATTAGCATATTCACTTACAAGATGAATATTGTAATCATTATAATAACATCATCAGTTACAAAATAAACATTGTATTCATTATATTAGCACGTTCAATTACAAGATGAACATTGTAATCATTATAAAAGCATGTTCAGTTACAAGGTGAACATTGTAATCATTATAAAAACATGCTCAGTTACAAGATGAACATTGTAATCATTATAAAAGCATGTTCAGTTACAAGGTGGACATTGTAATCAGTATAAAAGAATGCTCAGTTGCAAAATGGACATTGTAATCATTACATTAGCATATTCACTTACAAGATGAATATTGTAATCATTATAATAACATCATCAGTTACAAAATGAACATTGTATTCATTATATTAGCACGTTCAATTACAAGATGAACATTGTAATCATTAAAATATCATGCTAAGTAGCAAGATGAAGATTGTAATCGACATAATAGCATGTTCAGTTACAAGATGAACATTGTAATCATTGTAATAGCATGTTCAGTTACAAAGTGAACATTGTAATCCTTATAATTGCATGTTCAGTTACAAGATGAACATTGTAATCATTATAGAAACATCATCAGTTGCAAGGTGAACATTGTAATCAGTATACAAGCATGCTCAGTTGCAAAATGGACATTGTAATCATTACAATAGCATATTCAGTTAAAAGATGAACATTGTAATTATTATAATCATGTGCTCAGTTACAAGGTGAACATTGTAATCATTACAATGGCGTGCTCAGTTACAAGATAAACATTGTAATCATTATAAAAACATGCCCAGTTACAAGATGAACATTGTAATAGCTAAAATAGCATGTTCAGTTACGAAGTGAACATTGTAATCATTACAATAGCACGCTCAGTTACAAGGTAAACATTGTAATCATTATAATAGAAAGCTCAGTTACAAGATTAAAATTGTAATCATAATAGCACGTTCAGTTACAAGATGAATATTGTAATCATTATAATAACATCATCAGTTACAAAATGAACATTGCATTCATTATATTAGCACGTTCAATTACAAGATGAACATTGTAATCATTATAATAGCATGTTTAGTTAGAAGGTGAACATTGTAATCATTATAAAAACATGCCCAGCTACAAGATGAACATTGTAATAGTTATAATAGCATGTTCAGTTACGAAATGAACATTGTAATCATTATAATAGCATGCTCAGTTGCAAGATAAACATTGTAATCATTATAAAATCATTTTCAGTTACAAGATGGAGATTGTAATCGACATAATATCATGTTCAGTTACAAGATGAACATTGTAATCATTGTAATAGCATGTTCAGTTACAAAGTGAACATTGTAATCATTATAATTGCATGTTCAGTTACAAGATAAACATTGTAATTATTATAATAGCATACTCAGTTACAAGATGAACATTGTAAACAGTATAATAGCGTGCTCATTTACAAAATGAACATTGTCATCATTATTATAGCATGCTAAGTTACAAGATGAACATTGTAATCATTATAAAAACATCATCAGTTACAAGGTGGACATTGTAATCAGTATAAAAGCATGCTCAGTTGCAAGATGAAGATTGTAATCGACATAATAGCATGTTCAGTTACAAGATGAACATTGTAATCATTGTAATAGCATGTTCAGTTACAAAGTGAACATTGTAATCCTTATAATTGCATGTTCAGTTACAAGATGAACATTGTAATCATTATAAAAACATCATCAGTTCCAAGGTGAACATTGTAATCAGTATACAAGCATGCTCAGTTGCAAAATGGACATTGTAATCATTGCAATAGCATATTCAGTTACAAGATGAACATTGCAATCATTATAATAATGTGCTCAGTTACAAGGTGAACATTGTAATCATTACAATAGCGTGCTCAGTTACAAGATGAACATTGTAATCATTATAAAAACATGCCCAGTTACAAGATGAACATTGTAATAGTTAAAATAGCATATTCAGTTACGAAGTGAACATTGTAATCATTATAATAGCATGCTCAGTTGCAAGATAAACCTTGTAATCATTATATTATCATTTTCAGTTACAAGATGAACATTGTAATCGACAAAGTAGCATGTTCAGTTACAAGATGAACATTGTAATCATTATATTAGCACGTTCAGTTAAAACGTGAGGATTGTAATCGATATAATAGCATGTTCAGTTACAAGATAAATATTGTAATTATTGTAATGGGATGTTCATTTACAAGGTAAACATTGTAATCATTATATTAGGATGAGCAGTTACAAGATGAACATTGTAATTAGTATAATAGCATGCTCAATTACAAAATGAACATTGTAATTATTATAATATTATGCTTAGTTACAAGATGAACATTGTAATCATTATACTAGTATGCTCAGTTACAAGATGAACATTGTAATCATTATAATAGCATGCTCAAATACAAGATCAGCAATGTAATCATTATAATAGCATGCTCAATTACAAGATGAAGATTGTAATTAGTATAATAGCATGCTCAGTTACAAGATGAACATTGTAATCATTATAATAGCATGTTCAGTTACAAGATGAACATTGTAATCATGATAAAAACATCATCAGTTACAAGGTGGACATTGTAATCAGTATAAAAGCATGCTCAGTTGCAAGATGAAGATTGTAATCGACATAATAGCATGTTCAGTTACAAGATGAACATTGTAATCATTGTAATAGCATGTTCAGTTACAAAGTGAACATTGTAATCCTTATAATTGCATGTTCAGTTACAAGATGAACATTGTAATCATTATAAAAACATCATCAGTTCCAAGGTGAACATTGTAATCAGTATACAAGCATGCTCAGTTGCAAAATGGACATTGTAATCATTGCAATAGCATATTCAGTTACAAGATGAACATTGCAATTATTATAATAATGTGCTCAGTTACAAGGTGAACATTGTAATCATTACAATAGCGTGCTCAGTTACAAGATGAACATTGTAATCATTATAAAAACATGCCCAGTTACAAGATGAACATTGTAATAGTTAAAAAAGCATATTCAGTTACGAAGTGAACATTGTAATCATTATAATAGCATGCTCAGTTGCAAGATAAACCTTGTAATCATTATAATATCATTTTCAGTTACAAGATGAACATTGTAATCGACAAAGTAGCATGTTCAGTTACAAGACGAACATTGTAATCATTATATTAGCACGTTCAGTTAAAACGTGAGGATTGTAATCGATATAATAGCATGTTTAGTTACAAGATAAATATTGTAATTATTGTAATGGCATGTTCATTTACAAGGTAAACATTGTAATCATTATATTAGGATGAGCAGTTACAAGATGAACATTGTAATTAGTATAATAGCATGCTCACTTAGAAAATGAACATTGTAATTATTATAATATTATGCTTAGTTACAAGATGATCATTGTAATCATTATACTAGTATGCTCAGTTACAAGATGAACATTGTAATCATTATAATAGCATGCTCAAATACAAGATCAGCAATGTAATCATTATAATAGCATGGTCAATTACAAGATGAAGATTGTAATTAGTATAATAGCATGCTCAGTTACAAGATGAACATTGTAATCATTATAATAGCATGTTCAGTTACAAGATGAACATTGTAATCATGATAAAAACATCATCAGTTACAAGGTGGACATTGTAATCAGTATAAAAGCATGCTCAGTTGCAAGATGAAGATTGTAATCGACATAATAGCATGTTCAGTTACAAGATGAACATTGTAATCATTGTAATAGCATGTTCAGTTACAAAGTGAACATTGTAATCCTTATAATTGCATGTTCAGTTACAAGATGAACATTGTAATCATTATAAAAACATCATCAGTTCC
This sequence comes from Liolophura sinensis, assembly GCF_032854445.1. Taxonomy (NCBI): domain Eukaryota; kingdom Metazoa; phylum Mollusca; class Polyplacophora; order Chitonida; family Chitonidae; genus Liolophura; species Liolophura sinensis. The sequence continues at coordinate 74,222 of NC_088297.1, read as the reverse complement.
AAGGTGAACATTGTAATCAGTATACAAGCATGCTCAGTTGCAAAATGGACATTGTAATCATTGCAATAGCATATTCAGTTACAAGATAAACATTGCAATCATTATAATAATGTGCTCAGTTACAAGGTGAACATTGTAATCATTACAATAGCGTGCTCAGTTACAAGATGAACATTGTAATCATTATAAAAACATGCCCAGTTACAAGATGAACATTGTAATAGTTAAAATAGCATATTCAGTTACGAAGTGAACATTGTAATCATTATAATAGCATGCTCAGTTGCAAGATAAACCTTGTAATCATTATAATATCATTTTCAGTTACAAGATGAACATTGTAATCGACAAAGTAGCATGTTCAGTTACAAGATGAACATTGTAATCATTATATTAGCACGTTCAGTTAAAACGTGAGGATTGTAATCGATATAATAGCATGTTCAGTTACAAGATAAATATTGTAATTATTGTAATGGCATGTTCATTTACAAGGTAAACATTGTAATCATTATATTAGGATGAGCAGTTACAAGATGAACATTGTAATTAGTATAATAGCATGCTCAATTACAAAATGAACATTGTAATTATTATAATATTATGCTTAGTTACAAGATGAACATTGTAATCATTATACTAGTATGCTCAGTTACAAGATGAACATTGTAATCATTATAATAGCATGCTCAAATACAAGATCAGCAATGTAATCATTATAATAGCATGCTCAATTACAAGATGAAGATTGTAATTAGTATAATAGCATGCTCAGTTACAAGATGAACATTGTAATCATTATAATAGCATGTTCAGTTACAAGATGAACATTGTAATCAGTATAATAGCATGCTCAGTTACAAAATTAATATTTTAATTATTATACTAGTATGCCCAGTTACAAGATGAACATTGTAATCAGTATAATAGCGTGCTCAGTTACAAGATGAACATTGTAATCATTATAATAGCATGTTGAGTTACCAGATGAACATTGTAAGAAATATTTTTAGAATAAATCGCTTCCAAACTCTGGTATGTTCACCTTAGTTTAACTAAACGCCATCATATCGTATTTATGTTAATTACATGTAATATTGTAATAGGCATGTTCTTAAGTCAAGTGGCCCTTTGTTAGACTGTTTAGCCTTTCAAAACGGAAACTACAGGTATGCATATTTAAGAGAACTTATGTTTGTCCTTTTTTAAAAGCATTTTCTTCATTCCTCAATGAAAAATACATGCATTGTTTCGCACCCCTATTTGCAGCGTACTGGCAATGGGCCAAATGTGTAGAATACGATATCTGTGAAATTAATCTGACTGCAATAAGATCAGAAAATTCGACCCCAATTCTTTGATGGTTTTTTCTACGGTTCTTCTATATCGGGACTAGTCTTGCTGACAATGGTAACTGATGCTGGTCGGCAGGTACACGTACGTTAATGAGATCAATAACTTTGTCTCTTTCTTTCAGGACAAATATGTACCTTATTAAACTAACGGTTTTGACAGATAAATGTAACAGCTCTGTGATCTCATCATGTTAGAAATGAAATAAAAAATGCGATATAGACGTACTTGAGCTCCTAATATGTTTTTTCCAGAGTGCTTACGGTGGACTTCGTTTGGATTCTGTGAGGGTTTTGATAGGTCTGTTATATGTTAATTGTGGATTACTGAAAACTCGCACCGCTAATATTATATGTACAAACATGTATACTTAAAGCCTTCCTTTCACTAGGAAATAAAATAGCCTGAGTAGGAGCCTTGTCAGGTGGGGTTATGTATGGGAGGACTAAGGTTTGCCTGAAGTGAAAGACATAGGTACAGGAAATGGCGCAGAGACATACATGTCTTTACAGATAAATGTTATCTGATCGTCAGTTGCACAGACCGGCCCGGATAGCACAGTTGGTAGAGCGTCCGCTTCGGGACCGGTAGATCCAGGATCAATCCTTGGTCGAGTCACACCTAAGACTTTAAAAGAGGAAGTTGTGACTTCCTCGTTTGGCGTTCAGCATGAAGGGGATAGTGCAACGACTGGTTGACCCGTTTCAGTATAATGGCTCGGGCGGGGCGGCTTACTTGCCTTCGGTAAGTCGTCTCAGTGATGCAGCACTAAATAAAAGAGCGGTGAAAATCCGTCCTGCAACAAGGAGGCACATTACACGTGCATGCACCCTAATGATTCCTTCGTCGTCATATGACTGAAAAATTGTTGAGTACGACGTTAAACCCCAAGCACTCACTCACTCAGTTGCACAGCGACATACATGTCTATACAGAAAAATGCTATCTGATCGCAGTCAGTGTAAAATTCCTGACGGTGTTTACTGTGCAGCAGAGATTCAGGATGGTGCTTACTGTGTAGCAGAGTTTCAGGATGGTATTTACTGTGCAGCAGAGATTCAGGATGGTGTTTACGGTGCAACAGAGATTCAGTATGGTGTTAATTGATTTAATCAACGATTCAGGAAAACACAGTGATCCAGGTTTAGAAGCTGCCTGACTTCAGGTTATATTAATATCTTGAAGTAATGATACTTCGTTGCTTGAAACCATTTAAACATCCGAATTCCACTGACTCTGTCAACACGCTGGATGAAAGAATATATTGGAGTGAAATCAGTTAGAGAAACACATGATTTTCTATCGGCCTCACAACGTTTTACATTTTACTTACTTATTTAATTTTTGTTTGAGGAGGGCCTCAGTTACCGAGGGGGTCAGCACGCCATCGCCCTCTGTAATCCCACATGGAACACTGGGGTTAGAGCTGATTTCCTAGCTGGCACCATCTTTTAAGTGCCAATATTGAGAAATGCCTTCTATTTCTTCTCAACGATCAACGGTACAAAGATGCAGTTTGGACCAAATACACGCTAAAAAGCTCATCTTATCCCCACACATTATCCACACTAAATCTTTCATTTTTCCCCTCAGCTGAAACAGACTAAATCCAGTTAAATAGACTCGTGTTTTATAATAGCATGCTCCGTTACAAGATAAACATTGTAATCATTATATTAGCACGCTCACTTACAACGTAAACATTGTAATCATTATAATAGAAAGCTCAGTTACAAGAAGAAAATTGTAATCATAATAGCATGTTCAGTTACAAGATGAATATTGTAATCATTATAATATTATGCTTAGTTACAAGATGAACATTGTAATCATTATACTAGTATGCTCAGTTACAAGATGAACACTGTAATCATTATAATAGCATGCTCAAATACAAGATGAGCAATGTAATCATTATAATAGCATGCTCAATTACAAGATTAAGATTGTAATTAGTATAACAGCATGCTCAGTTACAACATGAACATTGTAATCATTATAATAGCATGTTCAGTTACAAGATAAACATTGTGATCAGTATAATAGCATGCTCAGTTACAACATTAAAATTTTAATTATTATACTAGTATGCCCAGTTACAAGATGAACATTGTAATCATAATAGCATGTTCAGTTACAAGATGAATATTGTAATAATTATAATAACATCATCAGTTACAAAATGAACATTGTATTCATTATATTAGCACGTTCAATTACAAGATGAACATTGTAATCATTATAATAGCATGTTCAGTTACAAGGTGAACATTGTAATCATTTTAAACACATGCCCAGTTACAAGATGAACATTGTAATACTTCTAACAGCATGTTCAGTTACGAAGTGAACATTGTAATCATTATAATAGCATGCTCAGTTTCAAGATAAACATTGTAATCATTATAATATCATTTTCAGTTACAAGATGAAGATTGTAATCGACATAATAGCATGTTCAGTTACAAGACAAACATTGTAATCATTGTAATAGCATGTTAAGTTACAAAGTGAACATTGTAATCATTATAATAGCGTCAACGGTTACAAGATGAACATTGTAATCATTATAATAGCACGTTCAATTACAAGATGAACATTGTAATCATTATAAAAGCATGTTCAGTTACAAGGTGAACATTGTAATCATTATAAAAACATGCTCAGTTACAAGATGAACATTGTAATAGCTAAAATAGCATGTTCAGTTACGAAGTGAACATTGTAATCATTATAATAGCATGCTCAGTTGCAAGATAAACATTGTAATCATTATAATATCATTTTCAGTTACAAGATGAAGATTGTAATCCACATAATAGCATGTTCAGTTACAAGATGAACACTGTAATCATTGTAATAGCAAGTTCAGTTACAAGATGAACATTGTAATCATTATAAAAACATCATCAGTTGCAAGGTGAACATTGTAATCAGTATACAAGCTTGCTCAGTTGCAAGATAAACATTGTAATGATTACATTAGCATATTCACTTACAAGATGAATATTGTAATCATTATAATAACATCATCAGTTACAAAGTAAACATTGTATTCATTATATTAGCACGTTCAATTACAAGATGAACATTGTAATCATTATAAAAGCATGTTCAGTTACAAGGTGAACATTGGAATCATTATAAAAACATGCTCAGTTACAAGATGAACATTCTAATTATTATAATAGTATGTTCAGTTACAAGGTGGACATTGTAATCAGTATAAAAGCATGCTCAGTTGCAAAATGGACATTGTAATCATTACATTAGCATATTCACTTACAAGATGAATATTGTAATCATTATAATAACATCATCAGTTACAAAATAAACATTGTATTCATTATATTAGCACGTTCAATTACAAGATGAACATTGTAATCATTATAATAGCATGCTCAGTTACAAGGTGAACATTGTAATCATTATAAAAACATGCTCAGTTACAAGATGAACATTGTAATCATTGTAATAGCATGTTCAGTTACAAAGTGAACATTGTAATCCTTATAATTGCATGTTCAGTTACAAGATGAACATTGTAATCATTATAAAAACATCATCAGTTGAAAGGTGAACATTGTAATCAGTATACAAGCATGCTCGGTTGCAAAATGGACATTGTAATCATTACAATAGCATATTCAGTTACAAGATGAACATTGTAATCATTATAATCATGTGCTCAGTTACAAGGTGAACATTGTAATCATTACAATAGCGTGCTCAGTTACAAGATGAACATTGTAATCATTATAAAAACATGCCCAGTTACAAGATGAACATTGTAATAGTTAAAATAGCATGATCAGTTACGAAGTGAACATTGTAATCATTATAAAAGCATGCTCAGTTGCAAGATAAACATTGTAATCATTATAATATCATTTTCAGTTAGAAGATGAAGATTGTAATCGACATAATAGCATGTTCAGTTACAAGATGAACATTGTAATCATTGTAATAGCATGTTCAGTTACAAAGTAAACATTGTAATCATTATAATAGCGTCAACGGTTACAAAATCAGCATTGCAATCAATATAATAGCATGCTCAGTTACAAAATGAATATTGCAATTATTATATTAGCATATTTCATTACAGGATGAACATTGTAATCATTATTATAGCATATGTAGTTACAAGATGACCATTGTAATCATTAAAAAAACATCATCAGTTACAACGTGAACATTGTAATCAGTATAAAAACATGCTCAGTTGCAAAATGGATATTGTAATCATTACATTAGCATATTCACTTACAAGATGAACATTGTAATCATTCTAAAAACATGCTCAGTTACAAGATTAACATTGTAATCATTATAAAATCATCATCAGTTGCAAGGTGAACATTGTCATTAGTATACAAGCATGCTCAGTTGCAAAATGGACATTGTAATCATTACAATAGCATATTCAGTTACAAGATGAATATTGTAATCATTATAATAATGTGCTCAGTTACAAGGTGAACAATGTAATCATTGTAATAGCATGTTCAGTTACAAAGTGAACATTGTAATCCTTATAATTGCATGTTCAGTTACAAGATGAACATTGTAATGATTATAAAAACATCATCAGTTACAACATAAACATTGTATTCATTTTATTAGCTCGTTCACTTACAAGATAAACATTGTAATCATTATAAAAGCATGTTCAGTTACAGGGTGAACATTGTAATCATTAAAAAAACATGCTCAGTTGCAAGATGAAGATTGTAATCGACATAATAGCATGTTCAGTTACAAGATGAACATTGTAATTAGTATAAAACATCATCAGTTGCAAGATGAACATTGTAATCAGTATACAAGCATGCTCAGTTGCAAGATAAACATTGTAATCATTACATTAGCATATTCACTTACAAGATGGATATTGTAATCAATATAATAATGTGCTCAGTTACAAGGTGAACAATGTAATCATTGTAATAGCATGTTCAGTTACAAAGTGAACATTGTAATCATTATAAAAACATCATCAGTTGCAAGGTGAACATTGTAATCAGTATACAAGCATGCTCAGTTGCAAAATGGACATTGTAATCATTACAATAGCATATTCAGTTACAAGATGAATATTGTAATCATTATAATAATGTGCTTAGTTACAAGGTGAACAATGTAATCATTGTAATAGCATGTTCAGTTACAAAGTGAACATTGTAATCCTTATAATTGCATGTTCAGTTACAAGATGAACATTGTAATGATTATAAAAACATCATCAGTTTTAAAGTGAACATTGTAATCAGTATACAAGCATACTCAGTTGCAAAATGGACATTGTAATCATTACATTAGCATATTCACTTACAAGATGAATATTGTAATCATTATAATAACATCATCAGTTACAACATAAACATTGTATTCATTTTATTAGCTCGTTCACTTACAAGATAAACATTGTAATCATTATAAAAGCATGTTCAGTTACAGGGTGAACATTGTAATCATTAAAAAAACATGCTCAGTTGCAAGATGAACATTGTAATCGACATAATAGCATGTTCAGTTACAAGATGAACATTGTAATTAGTATAAAAACATCATCAGTTGCAAGATGAACATTGTAATCAGTATACAAGCATCCTCAGTTGCAAGATAAACATTGTAATCATTACATTAGCATATTCACTTACAAGATGAATATTGTAATCATTATAATAACATCATCAGTTACAAAGTAAACATTGTATTCATTATATTAGCACGTTCAATTACAAGATGAACATTGTAATCATTATAAAAGCATGTTCAGTTACAAGGTGAACATTGTAATCATCATAAAAACATGCTCAGTTACAAGATGAACATTCTAATCATTATAATAGCATGTTCAGTTACAAGGTGGACATTGTAAATATAAAAGCATGGTCAGTTGGAAAATGGACATTGTAATCATTACATTAGCATATTCAGTTACAAGATGAATATTGTAATCATTATAATAACATCATCAGTTACAAAATGTACATTGTATTCATTATATTAGCACGTTCAATTACAAGATAAAGATTGTAATCATTAAAATATCATGCTCAGTTGCAAGATGAAGATTGTAATCGACATAATAACATGTTCAGTTACAAGATGAACATTGTAATCATTGTAATAGCATGTTCAGTTACAAAGTGAACAATGTAATCCTTATAATTGCATGTTCAGTTACAAGATGAACAATGTAATCATTATAAAAACATCATCAGTTGCAAGGTGAACATTGTAATCAGTATACAAGCATGCTCAGTTGCAAAATGGACATTGTAATCATTACAATAGCATTTTCAGTTACAAGATGAACATTGTAATCATTATAATAATGTGCTCAGTTACAAGGTGAACAATGTAATCATTGTAATAGCATGTTCAGTTACAAAGTGAACATTGTAATCCTTATAATTGCATGTTCAGTTACAAAGTGAACATTGTAATCATTATACAAACATCATCAGTTGCAAGGTGAACATTGTAATCAGTATACAAGCATGCTCAGTTGCAAAATGGACAATGTAATCATTACAATAGCATATTCAGTTACAAGATAAACATTGTAATTATTATAATAATTTGCTCAGTTACAAGGTGAACAATGTAATCATTGTAATAGCATGTTCAGTTACAAAGTGAACATTGTAATCCTTATAATTGCATGTTCAGTTACAAGATGAACATTGTAATCATTATAAAAACATTATCAGTTTCAAGGTGAACATTGTAATCAGTATACAAGCATGCTCAGTTGCAAAATGGACATTGTAATCAATACATTAGCATATTCACTTACAAGATGAATATTGGAATCATTATAATAACATCATCAGTTACAAATAAACATTGTATTCATTATATTAGCTCGTTCACTTACAAGATAAACATTGTAATCATTATAAAAGCATGTTCAGTTACAAGGTGACCATTGTAATCATTATAAAAACATGCTCAGTTACAAGATGAACATTGTAATTATTATAATAGCATGTTCAGTTACAAGGTGGACATTGTAATCAGTATAAAAGCATGCTCTGTTGCAAAATGGACATTGTAATCATTACATTAGCATATTCACTTGCAAGATGATTATTGTAATCATTATAATAACATCATCAGTTACAAAATGAACATTGTATTTATTATATTAGCACGTTCAATTACAAGATGAACATTATAATCATTATAATATCATGCTCAGTTGCAAGATGAAGATTGTAATCGACATAATAGCATGTTCAGTTACAAGATGAACACTGTAATCATTGTAATAGCGAGTTTAGTTACAAGATGAACATTGTAATCATTATAAAAACATCATCAGTTGCAAGGTGAACATTGTAATCAGTATACAAGCTTGCTCAGTTGCAAGATAAACATTGTAATGATTACATTAGCATATTCACTTACAAGATGAATATTGTAATCATTATAATAACATGATCAGTTACAAAGTAAACATTGTATTCATTATATTAGCACGTTTAATTACAAGATGAACATTGTAATCATTATAAAAGCATGTTCAGTTACAAGGTGAACATTGTAATCATTATAAAAACATGCTCAGGTACAACATTAACATTCTAATTATTATAATAGCATGTTCAGTTACAAGATGAACATTGTAATCAGTATGAAAGCATGCTCAGTTGCAAAATGGACATTGTAATCATTACATTAGCATATTCAGTTACAAGATTAATATTGTAATTATTATAATAACATCATCAGTTACAATATGTACATTGTATTCATTATATTAGCACGTTCAATTACAAGATGAACATTGTAATCATTATAATATCATGCTCAGTTGCAAGATGAAGATTGTAATCGACATAATAGCATGTTCAGTTACAAGGTGAACATTGTAATCATTGTAATAACATGTTCAGTTACAAAGTGAACATTGTAATCCTTATAATTGCATGTTCAGTTACAACATGAACATTGTAATCATTATAAAAACATCATCAGTTCCAAGGTGAACATTGTAATCAGTATACAAGCATGCTCAGTTGCAAAATGGACATTGTAATCATTGCAATAGCATATTCAGTTACAAGATGAACATTGGAATCATTATAATAATGTGCTCAGTTACAAGGTGAACATTGTAATCATTACAATAGCATGCTCAGTTACAAGATGAACATTGTAATCATTATAAAAACATGCCCAGTTACAAGATGACCATTGTAATAGTTAAAATAGCATGTTCAGTTACGAAGTGAACATTGTAATCATTATAATAGCATGCTCAGTTGCAAGATAAACCTTGTAATCATTATAATATCATTTTCAGTTACAAGATGAAGATTGTAATCGACATAATAGCATGCTCAGTTACAAGATAAACATTGTAATCATTATATTATCACGCTCACTTACAAGGTAAACATTGTAATCATTATAATAGAAAGCTCAGTTACAAGATGAAAATTGTAATCATAATAGCATGTTCAGTTACAAGATGAATATTGTAATCATTATAATAACATCATCAGTTACAAAATGAACATTGTATTCATTATATTAGCACGTTCAATTACAAGATGAACATTGTAATCATTAAAATAGCGTGTTCAGTTACAAGGTGGACATTGTAATCATTATAAAAGCATGTTCAGTTGCAAGATGAACATTGTAATCATTATAAAAACATGCTCAGTTACAGGATGAACATTGTAATCATTGTAATAGCATGTTCAGTTACAAAGTAAACATTGTAATCATTATAATAGCGTCAACGGTTACAAAATCACCATTGTAATCAATATAATAGCATGCTCAGTTACAAAATGAATATTGCAATCATTATATTAGCATATTTCATTACAAGATGAACATTGTAATCATTATTATAGCATATGTAGTGACAAGATGAACATTGTAATCATTATAAAAACATCATCAGTTACAAGGTGAACCTTGTAATCAGTATAAAAGCATGCTCAGTTGCAAAATGGACATTGTAGTCATTATAATAACATGTTCAGTTACCAGAGAGAACGACGTTAAAACCCAAGCACTCACTCAGTTACCAGATGAACATTGTAATCATTATATTAGGACGTTCAGTTACAAGATGAACATTGTAATCAATATAATAGCATATTCAGTTACAAAATGAACATTGTAATTATTATAATGTTATGTTTAGTTACAAGATGAACATTGTTATTAGTATAATAGCATGTTCAGTTACAACATGAACATTTTAATTATTATAATAGCATGCTCAATTACAAGATGAACATTGTAATCAGTATAATAGCATGCTCAGTTACAAACTTAACATTGTAATCAGTAAAATAGCATGCTCAGTTACAAAATTAACATTGTAATCATTATACTAGTATGCTCAGTTGCAAGATGAACATTGTTATCAGTATAATAGCATGTTCAGTTACAACATGAACATTGTAATCATTATAATAGCATGCTCAATTACAAGATGAAAATTGTAATTAGTATAATAGCATGCTCAGTTACAAAATGAACATTGTAATCATTATACTAGTATGCCCAGTTGCAAGATGAACATTGTTATCAGTATAATAGCATGTTCAGTTACAACATGAACATTGTAATCATTATAATAGCATGATCAGTTACAGGATGAAGATTGTAATCAGTATAATAGCACGCTCAGTTACAAAATTAGTATTGTAATCATTATACTAGTATGCCCAGTTACAAGATGAACATTGTAATCATTATAAAAGCATGTTCAGTTACAAGGTGAACATTGTAATCATTACAAAAACATGCTCAGTTACAAGATAAACATTGTAATCATTATATTATCACGCTCACTTACAAGGTAAACATTGTAATCATTATAATAGAAAGCTCAGTTACAAGATGAAGATTGTAATCATAATAGCATGTTCAGTTACAAGATGAATATTGTAATCATTATAATAACATCATCAGTTACAAAATGAACATTGTATTCATTATATTAGCACGTTCAATTACAAGATGAACATTGTAATCATTATAATAGCATGTTTAGTTACAAGGTGAACATTGTAATCATTATAAAAACATGCCCAGTTACAAGATGAACATTGTAATCATTATAATAGCATGCTCAGTTACAAGATGAAGATTGTAATCAGTATAATAGCACGCTCAGTTACAAAATGAATATTGTAATCATTATACTAGTATGCCCAGTTACAAGATGAACATTGTAATCATTATAAAAGCATGTTCAGTTACAAGGTGAACATTGTAATCTTTACAAAAACATGCTCTGTTACAAGATGAACATTGTAATCATTATAATAGCATGTTCAGTTACAAGGTGGACATTGTAATCAGTATAAAAGCATGCTCAGTTGCAAAATTGACATTGTAATCATTACATTATCATATTCAGTTACAAGATGAATATTGTAATCATTATAATAACATCATCAGTTACAAAATGAACATTGTATTCATTATAATAGCACGTTCAATTACAAGATGAACATTGTAATCATTATAATAGCATGTTCAGTTACAAGATGAACATTGTAATCATTATAAAACCATGCCCAGTTACAAGATGAACATTGTAATACTTATAATAGCATGTTGAGTTACTAAGTGAACATTGTAATCATTTTAATAGCATGCTCAGTTGCAAGGTAAACCTTGTAATCATTATAATATCATTTTCAGTTACAAGATGAAAATTGTAATCGACATAATAGCATGTTCAGTTACAAGACGAACATTGTAATCATTGTAATAGCATGTTCAGTTACAAAGTGAACATTGTAATCATTACATTAGCATATTCACTTACAAGATGAATATTGTAATCATTATAATAACATTATCAGTTACAAAATAAACATTGTATTCATTGTATTAGCACGTTCAGTTACAAGATAAACATTGTAATCATTATATTAGCACGCTCACTTACAAGGTAAACATTGTAATCATTATAATAGAAAGCTCAGTTACAAGATGAAAATTGTAATCATAATAGCATGTTCAGTTACAAGATGAATATTGTAATCATTATAATAACATCATCAGTTACAAAATGAACATTGTATTCATTATATTAGCACGTTCAATTACAAGATGAACATTGTAATCATTATAATAGCATGTTCAGTTACAAGGTGAACATTGTAATCATTATAAAAACATGTCCAGTTACAAGATGAACATTGTAATACTTATAATAGCATGTTCAGTTACGAAGTGAACATTGTAATCATTATAATAGCATGCTTAGTTTGAAGATAAACATTGTAATCATTATAATATCATTTTCAGTTACAAGATGAAGATTGTAATCGACATAATAGCATGTTCAGTTACAAGACGAACATTGTAATCATTGTAATAGCATGTTCAGTTACAAAGTTAACATTGTAATCATTATAATAGCGTCAACGGTTACAAGATGAACATTGTAATCATTATTATAGCATGCTCAGTTACAAGATGAACATTGTAAACAGTATAATAGCGTGCTCATTTACAAAATGAACATTGTCATCATTATAATAGCATGCTAAGTTACAAGATGAACATTGTAATCATTATAAAAACATCATCAGTTACAAGGTGAACATTGTAATCAGTATAAAAGCATGCTCAGTTGCAAAATGGACATTGTAATCATTACATTAGCATATTCACTTACAAGATGAATATTGTAATCATTATAATAACATCATCAGTTACAAAATAAACATTGTATTCATTATATTAGCACGTTCAATTACAAGATAAACATTGAAATCATTGTAATAGCATGTTCAGTTACAAAGTGAACATTGTAATCATTATAAAAACATCATCAGTTGCAAGGTGAACATTGTAATCAGTATACATGCATGCTCAGTTGCAAAATGGACATTGTATTTATTACAATAGCATATTCAGTTACAAGATGAACATTGTAATCATTATAATAATGTGCTCAGTTACAAGGTGAACAATGTAATTATTGTAATAGCATGTTCAGTTACAAAGTGAACATTGTAATCCTTATAATTGCATGTTCAATTCCAAAGTGAACATTGTAATCATTATAAAAACATCATCAGTTGCAAGGTGAACATTGTAATCAGTATACAAGCATGCTCAGTTGCAAAATGGACATTGTAATCATTACAATAGCATATTCAGTTACAAGATGAACATTGGAATCATTAAAATAATGTGCTCAGTTACAAGGTGAACCATGTAATCATTGTAATAGCATGTTCAGTTACAAAGTGAACATTGTAATCCTTATAATTGCATGTTCAGGTACAAGATGAACTTTGCAATCATTATAAAAACATCATCAGTTTCAAGGTGAACATTGTAATCAGTATACAAGCATGCTCAGTTGCAAAATGGACATTGTAATCATTACATTAGCATATTCACTTACAAGATGAATATTGTAATCATTATAATAACATCATCAGTTACAAAATAAACATTGTATTCATTATATTAGCTCGTTCACTTACAAGATAAACATTGTAATCATTATAAAAGCATGTTCAGTTACAAGGTGAACATTGTAATCATTATAAAAACATGCTCAGTTACAAGATGAACATTGTAATTATTATAATAGCATGTTCAGTTACAAGGTGGACATTGTAATCAGTATAAAAGCATGCTCAGTTGCAAAATGGACATTGTAATCATTACATTAGCATATTCAGTTACAAGATGAATATTGTAATCATTATAATAACAGAATCAGTTACGAAATGTACATTGTATTCATTATATTAGCACGTTCAATTACAAGATGAACATTGTAATCATTATAATATCATGCTCAGTTGCAAGATGAAGATTGTAATCGACATAATAGCATGTTCAGTTACAAGATGAACATTGTAATCATTGTAATAGCATGTTCAGTTACAAAGTGAACATTGTAATCCTTATAATTGCATGTTCAGTTACAAGATGAACATTGTGATCATTATAAAAACATCATCAGTTCCAAGGTGAACATTGTAATCAGTATACAAGCATGCTCAGTTGCAAAATGGACATTGTAATCATTGCAATAGCATATTCAGTTACAAGATGAACATTGCAATCATTATAATAATGTGCTCAGTTACAAGGAGAACATTGAAATCATTACAATAGCGTGCTCAGTTACAAGATGAACATTGTAATCATTATAAAAACATGCCCAGTTACAAGATGAACATTGTAATAGTTAAAATAGCATGTTCAGTTACGAAGTGAACATTGTAATCATTATAATAGCATGCTCAGTTGCAAGATAAACCTTGTAATCATTATAATATCATTTTCAGTTACAAGATGAAGATTGTAATCGACATAATAGCATGTTCAGTTACAAGATGAACATTGTAATCATTATAATAGCATGTTCAGTTACAAGGTGGACATTGTAATCAGTATAAAAGCATGCTCAGTTGCAAAATTGACATTGTAATCATTACATTATCATATTCAGTTACAAGATGAACATTGTAATACTTATAATAGCATGTTGAGTTACGAAGTGAACATTGTAATCATTATAATAGCATGCTCAGTTGCAAGGTAAACATTGTAATCATTATAATATCATTTTCAGTTACAAGATGAAGATTGTAATCGACATAATAGCATGTTCAGTTACAAGACGAACATTGTAATCATTGTAATAGCATGTTCAGTTACAAAGTGAACATTGTAATCATTATAATAGCGTCAACGGTTACAAGATGAACATTGTAATCATTATAATAGCATGCTCAGTTACAAGATGAACATTGTAAACAGTATAATAGCGTGCTCATTTACAAAATGAACATTGTCATCATTATAATAGCATGCTAAGTTACAAGATGAACATTGTAATCATTATAAAAACATCATCAGTTACAAGGTGAACATTGTAATCAGTATAAAAGCATGCTCAGTTGCAAAATGGACATTGTAATCATTACATTAGCATATTCACTTACAAGATGAATATTGTAATCGTTATAATAACATCATCAGTTACAAAATAAACATTGTATTCATTATATTAGCACGTTCAGTTACAAGATAAACATTGTAATCATTATATTAGCACGCTCACTTACAAGGTAAACATTGTAATCATTATAATAGAAAGCTCAGTTACAAGATGAAAATTGTAATCATAATAGCATGTTCAGTTACAAGATGAATATTGTAATCATTATAATAACATCATCAGTTACAAAATGAACATTGTATTCATTACATTAGCACGTTCAATTACAAGATGAACATTGTAATCATTATAATAGCATGTTTAGTTACAAGGTGAACATTGTAATCATTATAAAAACATGCCCAGTTACAAGATGAACATTGTAATACTTATAATAGCATGTTCAGTTACGAAGTGAACATTGTAATCATTATAATAGCATGCTTAGTTTGGAGATAAACATTGTAATCATTATAATATCATTTTCAGTTACAAGATGAAGATTGTAATCGACATAATAGCATGTTCAGTTACAAGACGAACATTGTAATCATTGTAATAGCATGTTCAGTTACAAAGTGAACATTGTAATCATTATAATAGCGTCAACGGTTACAAGATGAACATTGTAATCATTATAATAGCATGCTCAGTTACAAGATGAACATTGTAAACAGTATAATAGCGTGCTTATTTACAAAATGAACATTGTCATCATTATAATAGCATGCTAAGTTACAAGATGAACATTGTAATCATTATAAAAACATCATCAGTTACAAGGTGAACATTGTAATCAGTATAAAAGCATGCTCAGTTGCAAAATGGACATTGTAATCATTACATTAGCATATTGACTTACAAGATGAATATTGTAATCATTATAATAACATCATCAGTTACAAAATAAACATTGTATTCATTATATTAGCACGTTCAATTACAAGATGAACATTGTAATCATTGTAAAAGCATGTTCAGTTAAAAAGTGAACATTGTAATCATTATAAAAACATCATCAGTTGCAAGGTGAACATTGTAATCAGTATACATGCATGCTCAGTTGCAAAATGGACATTGTATTTATTACAATAGCATATTCAGTTACAAGATGAACATTGTAATCATTATAATAATGTACTCAGTTACAAGGTGAACAATGTAATCATTGTAATAGCATGTTCAGTTACAAAGTGAACATTGTAATCCTTATAATTGCATGTTCAGTTAAAAAGTGAACATTGTAATCATTATAATAACATCATCAGTTGCAAGGTGAACATTGTAATCAGTATACAAGCATGCTCAGTTGCAAAATGGACATTGTAATCATTACAATAGCATATTCAGTTACAAGATGAACATTGTAATCATTATAATAATGTGCTCAGTTACAAGGTGAACAATGTAATCATTGTAATAGCATGTTCAGTTACAAAGTGAACATTGTAATCATTATAAAAACATCATCAGTTTCAAAGTGAACATTGTAATCAGTATACAAGCATGCTCAGTTGCAAAATGGACATTGTAATCATTACATTAGCATATTCACTTACAAGATGAATATTGTAATCATTATAATAACATCATCAGTTACAAAATAAACATTGTATTCATTATATTAGCTCGTTCACTTACAAGATAAACATTGTAATCATTATAAAAGCATGTTCAGTTACAAGGTGAACATTGTAATCATTTTAAAAACATGCTCAGTTACAAGATGAACATTGTAATTATTATAATAGCATGTTCAGTTACAAGGTGGACATTGTAATCATTATAAAAGCATGCTCAGTTGCAAAATGGACATTGTAATCATTACATTAGCATATTCAGTTACAAGATGAATATTGTAATCATTATAATAACAGCATTAGTTACAAAATGTACATTGTATTCATTATATTAGCACGTTCAATTACAAGATGAACATTGTAATCATTATAATATCATGCTCAGTTGCAAGATGAATATTGTAATCGACATAATAGCATGTTCAGTTACAAGATGAAGATTGTAATCGACATAATAGCATGTTCAGTTACAAGATGAACATTGTAATCATTATAAAAACATCATCAGTTCCAATGTGAACATTGTAATCAGTATACAAGCATGCTCAGTTGCAAAATGGACATTGTAATCATTGCAATAGCATCTTCAGTTACAAGATGAACATTGCAATCATTAAAATAATGTGCTCAGTTACAAGGTGAACATTGTAATCATTACAATAGCGTGCTCAGTTACAAGATGAACATTGTAATCATTATAAAAACATGCCCAGTTACAAGATGAACATTGTAATAGTTAAAATAGCATGTTCAGTTACGAAGTGAACATTGTAATCATTATAATAGCATGCTCAGTTGCAAGATAAACCTTGTAATCATTATAATATCATTTTCAGTTACAAGATGAAGATTGTAATCGACATAATAGCATGTTCAGTTACAAGATGAACATTGTAATCATTATATTAGCACGTTCAGTTAAAACGTGAGGATTGTAATCGATATAATAGCATGTTCAGTTACAAGATAAATATTGTAATTATAGTAATGGCATGTTCATTTAAAGGGTGAACATTGTAATCATTATATTAGGATGTGCAGTTACAAGATGAACATTGTAATCAGTATAATAGCATGCTCAATTACAAAATGAACATTGTAATTATTATAATATTATGCTTAGTTACAAGATGAACATTGTAATCATTATACTAGTATGCTCAGTTGCAAGATGAACGTTGTATTCATTATAATAGCATGCTCAAATACAAGATGAGCAATGTAATCATTATAATAGCATGCTCAATTACAAGATGAAAATTGTAATTAGTATAATAGCATGCTCAGTTACAACATGAACATTGTAATCATTATAATAGCATGTTCAGTTACAAGATGAACATTGTAAACAGTATAATAGCATGCTCAGTTACAAAATTAATATTTTAATTATTATACTAGTATGCCCAGTTACAAGATGAACATTGTAATCATTGTAATAGCATGTTCAGTTACAAAGTAAACATTGTAATCAATATAATAGCGTCAACGGTTACAAAATCCCCATTGCAATCAATATAATAGCATGCTCAGTTACAAAATGAATATTGCAATCATTATATTAGCATATTTCATTACAAGATGAACATTGTAATCATTATAATAGCATATGTAGTTGAAAGATGACCATTGTAATCATTATAAAAACATCATCAGTTACAAGGTGAACATTGGAATCAGTATAAAAGCATGCTCAGTTGCAAAATGGATATTGTAATCATTACATTAGCATATTCACTTACAAGATGAATATTGTAATCATTATAAAAACATCATCAGTTACAAAATAAACATTGTATTCATTATATTAGCACGTTCAGTTACAAGATAAACATTGTAATCATTATATTAGCACGCTCACTTACAAGGTAAACATTGTAATCATTATAATAGAAAGCTCAGTTACAAGATGAAAATTGTAATCATAATAGCATGTTCAGTTACAAGATGAATATTGTAATCATTATAATAACATCATCAGTTACAAAATGAACATTGTATTCATTATATTAGCACGTTCAATTACAAGATGAACATTGTAATCATTATAATAGCATGTTCAGTTACAAGGTGAACATTGTAATCATTATAAAAACATGCCCAGTTACAAGATGAACATTGTAATCATTATAATATCATGCTCAGTTGCAAGATGAAGATTGTAATCGACATAATAGCATGTTCAGTTACAAGATGAAGATTGTAATCGACATAATAGCATGTTCAGTTACAAGATGAACATTGTAATCATTATAAAAACATCATCAGTTCCAATGTGAACATTGTAATCAGTATACAAGCATGCTCAGTTGCAAAATGGACATTGTAATCATTGCAATAGCATCTTCAGTTACAAGATGAACATTGCAATCATTACAATAGCGTGCTCAGTTACAAGATGAACATTGTAATCATTATAAAAACATGCCCAGTTACAAGATCAACATTGTAATAGTTAAAATAGCATGTTCAGTTACGAAGTGAACATTGTAATCATTATAATAGCATGCTCAGTTGCAAGATAAACCTTGTAATCATTATAATATCATTTTCAGTTACAAGATGAAGATTGTAATCGACATAATAGCATGTTCAGTTACAAGATGAACATTGTAATCATTATATTAGCACGTTCAGTTAAAACGTGAGGATTGTAATCGATATAATAGCATGTTCAGTTACAAGATAAATATTGTAATTATTGTAATGGCATGTTCATTTACAAGGTGAACATTGTAATCATTATATTAGGATGTGCAGTTACAAGATGAACATTGTAATCAGTATAATAGCATGCTCAATTACAAAATGAACATTGTAATTATTATAATATTATGCTTAGTTACAAGATGAACATTGTAATCATTATACTAGTATGCTCAGTTGCAAGATGAACATTGTAATCATTATAATAGCATGCTCAAATACAAGATGAGCAATGTAATCATTATAATAGCATGCTCAATTACAAGATGAAAATTGTAATTAGTATAATAGCATGCTCAGTTACAACATGAACATTGTAATCATTATAATAGCATGTTCAGTTACAAGATGAACATTGTAATCATTACATTAGCATATTCAGTTACAAGATGAATATTGTAATCATTATAATAACAGCATTAGTTACAAAATGTACATTGTATTCATTATATTAGCACGTTCAATTACAAGATGAACATTGTAATCATTATAATATCATGCTCAGTTGCAAGATGAAGATTGTAATCGACATAATAGCATGTTCAGTTACAAGATGAAGATTGTAATCGACATAATAGCATGTTCAGTTACAAGATGAACATTGTAATCATTATAAAAACATCATCAGTTCCAATGTGAACATTGTAATCAGTATACAAGCATGCTCAGTTGCAAAATGGACATTGTAATCATTGCAATAGCATCTTCAGTTACAAGATGAATATTGTAATCATTATAATAACAGCATTAGTTACAAAATGTACATTGTATTCATTATATTAGCACGTTCAATTACAAGATGAACATTGTAATCATTATAATATCATGCTCAGTTGCAAGATGAATATTGTAATCGACATAATAGCATGTTCAGTTACAAGATGAAGATTGTAATCGACATAATAGCATGTTCAGTTACAAGATGAACATTGTAATCATTATAAAAACATCATCAGTTCCAATGTGAACATTGTAATCAGTATACAAGCATGCTCAGTTGCAAAATGGACATTGTAATCATTGCAATAGCATCTTCAGTTACAAGATGAACATTGCAATCATTAAAATAATGTGCTCAGTTACAAGGTGAACATTGTAATCATTACAATAGCGTGCTCAGTTACAAGATGAACATTGTAATCATTATAAAAACATGCCCAGTTACAAGATGAACATTGTAATAGTTGAAATAGCATGTTCAGTTACGAAGTGAACATTGTAATCATTATAATAGCATGCTCAGTTGCAAGATAAACCTTGTAATCATTATAATATCATTTTCAGTTACAAGATGAAGATTGTAATCGACATAATAGCATGTTCAGTTACAAGATGAACATTGTAATCATTATATTAGCACGTTCAGTTAAAACGTGAGGATTGTAATCGATATAATAGCATGTTCAGTTACAAGATAAATATTGTAATTATTGTAATGGCATGTTCATTTAAAGGGTGAACATTGTAATCATTATATTAGGATGTGCAGTTACAAGATGAACATTGTAATTAGTATAATAGCATGCTCAATTACAAAATGAACATTGTAATTATTATAATATTATGCTTAGTTACAAGATAAACATTGTAATCATTATACTAGTATGCTCAGTTGCAAGATGAACGTTGTATTCATTATAATAGCATGCTCAAATACAAGATGAGCAATGTAATCATTATAATAGCATGCTCAATTACAAGATGAAAATTGTAATTAGTATAATAGCATGCTCAGTTACAACATGAACATTGTAATCATTATAATAGCATGTTCAGTTACAAGATGAACATTGTAAACAGTATAATAGCATGCTCAGTTACAAAATTAATATTTTAATTATTATACTAGTATGCCCAGTTACAAGATGAACATTGTAATCATTGTAATAGCATGTTCAGTTACAAAGTAAACATTGTAATCAATATAATAGCGTCAACGGTTACAAAATCCCCATTGCAATCAATATAATAGCTTGCTCAGTTACAAAATGAATATTGCAATCATTATATTAGCATATTTCATTACAAGATGAACATTGTAATCATTATAATAGCATATGTAGTTGAAAGATGACCATTGTTAACATTATAAAAACATCATCAGTTACAAGGTGAACATTGGAATCAGTATAAAAGCATGCTCAGTTGCAAAATGGATATTGTAATCATTACATTAGCATATTCACTTACAAGATGAATATTGTAATCATTATAATAACATCATCAGTTACAAAATAAACATTGTATTCATTATATTAGCACGTTCAGTTACAAGATAAACATTGTAATCATTATATTAGCACGCTCACTTACAAGGTAAACATTGTAATCATTATAATAGAAAGCTCAGTTACAAGATGAAAATTGTAATCATAATAGCATGTTCAGTTACAAGATGAATATTGTAATCATTATAATAACATCATCAGTTACAAAATGAACATTGTATTCATTATATTAGCACGTTCAATTACAAGATGAACATTGTAATCATTATAATAGCATGTTCAGTTACAAGGTGAACATTGTAATCATTATAAAAACATGCCCAGTTACAAGATGAACATTGTAATCATTATAATATCATGCTCAGTTGCAAGATGAAGATTGTAATCGACATAAAAGCATGTTCAGTTACAAGATGAAGATTGTAATCGACATAATAGCATGTTCAGTTACAAGATGAACATTGTAATCATTATAAAAACATCATCAGTTCTAATGTGAACATTGTAATCAGTATACAAGCATGCTCAGTTGGAAAATGGACATTGTAATCATTGCAATAGCATCTTCAGTTACAAGATGAACATTGCAATCATTACAATAGCGTGCTCAGTTACAAGATGAACATTGTAATCATTATAAAAACATGCCCAGTTACAAGATCAACATTGTAATAGTTAAAATAGCATGTTCAGTTACGAAGTGAACATTGTAATCATTATAATAGCATGCTCAGTTGCAAGATAAACCTTGTAATCATTATAATATCATTTTCAGTTACAAGATGAAGATTGTAATCGACATAATAGCATGTTCAGTTACAAGATGAACATTGTAATCATTATATTAGCACGTTCAGTTAAAACGTGAGGATTGTAATCGATATAATAGCATGTTCAGTTACAAGATAAATATTGTAATTATTGTAATGGCATGTTCATTTACAAGGTGAACATTGTAATCATTATATTAGGATGTGCAGTTACAAGATGAACATTGTAATCAGTATAATAGCATGCTCAATTACAAAATGAACATTGTAATTATTATAATATTATGCTTAGTTACAAGATGAACATTGTAATCATTATACTAGTATGCTCAGTTGCAAGATGAACATTGTAATCATTATAATAGCATGCTCAAATACAAGATGAGCAATGTAATCATTATAATAGCATGCTCAATTACAAGATGAAAATTGTAATTAGTATAATAGCATGCTCAGTTACAACATGAACATTGTAATCATTATAATAGCATGTTCAGTTACAAGATGAACATTGTAATCATTACATTAGCATATTCAGTTACAAGATGAATATTGTAATCATTATAATAACAGCATTAGTTACAAAATGTACATTGTATTCATTATATTAGCACGTTCAATTACAAGATGAACATTGTAATCATTATAATATCATGCTCAGTTGCAAGATGAAGATTGTAATCGACATAATAGCATGTTCAGTTACAAGATGAAGATTGTAATCGACATAATAGCATGTTCAGTTACAAGATGAACATTGTAATCATTATAAAAACATCATCAGTTCCAATGTGAACATTGTAATCAGTATACAAGCATGCTCAGTTGCAAAATGGACATTGTAATCATTGCAATAGCATCTTCAGTTACAAGATGAACATTGCAATCATTAAAATAATGTGCTCAGTTACAAGGTGAACATTGTAATCATTACAATAGCGTGCTCAGTTACAAGATGAACATTGTAATCATTATAAAAACATGCCCAGTTACAAGATGAACATTGTAATAGTTAAAATAGCATGTTCAGTTACGAAGTGAACATTGTAATCATTATAATAGCATGCTCAGTTGCAAGATAAACCTTGTAATCATTATAATATCATTTTCAGTTACAAGATGAAGTTTGTAATCGACATAATAGCATGTTCAGTTACAAGATGAACATTGTAATCATTATATTAGCACGTTCAGTTAAAACGTGAGGATTGTAATCGATATAATAGCATGTTCAGTTACAAGATAAATATTGTAATTATTGTAATGGCATGTTCATTTAAAGGGTGAACATTGTAATCATTATATTAGGATGTGCAGTTACAAGATGAACATTGTAATCAGTATAATAGCATGCTCAATTACAAAATGAACATTGTAATTATTATAATATTATGCTTAGTTACAAGATGAACATTGTAATCATTATACTAGTATGCTCAGTTGCAAGATGAACGTTGTATTCATTATAATAGCATGCTCAAATACAAGATGAGCAATGTAATCATTATAATAGCATGCTCAATTACAAGATGAAAATTGTAATTAGTATAATAGCATGCTCAGTTACAACATGAACATTGTAATCATTATAATAGCATGTTCAGTTACAAGATGAACATTGTAAACAGTATAATAGCATGCTCAGTTACAAAATTAATATTTTAATTATTATACTAGTATGCCCAGTTACAAGATGAACATTGTAATCATTGTAATAGCATGTTCAGTTACAAAGTAAACATTGTAATCAATATAATAGCGTCAACGGTTACAAAATCCCCATTGCAATCAATATAATAGCATGCTCAGTTACAAAATGAATATTGCAATCATTATATTAGCATATTTCATTACAAGATGAACATTGTAATCATTATAATAGCATATGTAGTTGAAAGATGACCATTGTTAACATTATAAAAACATCATCAGTTACAAGGTGAACATTGGAATCAGTATAAAAGCATGCTCAGTTGCAAAATGGATATTGTAATCATTACATTAGCATATTCACTTACAAGATGAATATTGTAATCATTATAATAACATCATCAGTTACAAAATAAACATTGTATTCATTATATTAGCACGTTCAGTTACAAGATAAACATTGTAATCATTATATTAGCACGCTCACTTACAAGGTAAACATTGTAATCATTATAATAGAAAGCTCAGTTACAAGATGAAAATTGTAATCATAATAGCATGTTAAGTTACAAGATGAATATTGTAATCATTATAATAACATCATCAGTTACAAAATGAACATTGTATTCATTATATTAGCACGTTCAATTACAAGATGAACATTGTAATCATTATAATAGCATGTTCAGTTACAAGGTGAACATTGTAATCATTATAAAAACATGCCCAGTTACAAGATGAACATTGTAATCATTATAATATCATGCTCAGTTGCAAGATGAAGATTGTAATCGACATAATAGCATGTTC
This sequence comes from Liolophura sinensis, assembly GCF_032854445.1. Taxonomy (NCBI): domain Eukaryota; kingdom Metazoa; phylum Mollusca; class Polyplacophora; order Chitonida; family Chitonidae; genus Liolophura; species Liolophura sinensis. The sequence continues at coordinate 49,156 of NC_088297.1, read as the reverse complement.
AGTTACAAGATGAAGATTGTAATCGACATAATAGCATGTTCAGTTACAAGATGAACATTGTAATCATTATAAAAACATCATCAGTTCCAATGTGAACATTGTAATCAGTATACAAGCATGCTCAGTTGCAAAATGGACATTGTAATCATTGCAATAGCATCTTCAGTTACAAGATGAACATTGCAATCATTACAATAACGTGCTCAGTTACAAGATGAACATTGTAATCATTATAAAAACATGCCCAGTTACAAGATCAACATTGTAATAGTTAAAATAGCATGTTCAGTTACGAAGTGAACATTGTAATCATTATAATAGCATGCTCAGTTGCAAGATAAACCTTGTAATCATTATAATATCATTTTCAGTTACAAGATGAAGATTGTAATCGACATAATAGCATGTTCAGTTACAAGATGAACATTGTAATCATTATATTAGCACGTTCAGTTAAAACGTGAGGATTGTAATCGATATAATAGCATGTTCAGTTACAAGATAAATATTGTAATTATTGTAATGGCATGTTCATTTACAAGGTGAACATTGTAATCATTATATTAGGATGTGCAGTTACAAGATGAACATTGTAATCAGTATAATAGCATGCTCAATTACAAAATGAACATTGTAATTATTATAATATTATGCTTAGTTACAAGATGAACATTGTAATCATTATACTAGTATGCTCAGTTGCAAGATGAACATTGTAATCATTATAATAGCATGCTCAAATACAAGATGAGCAATGTAATCATTATAATAGCATGCTCAATTACAAGATGAAAATTGTAATTAGTATAATAGCATGCTCAGTTACAACATGAACATTGTAATCATTATAATAGCATGTTCAGTTACAAGATGAACATTGTAATCAGTATAATAGCATGCTCAGTTACAAAATTAATATTTTAATTATTATACTAGTATGCCCAGTTACAAGATGAACATTGTAATCATTGTAATAGCATGTTCAGTTACAAAGTAAACATTGTAATCATTATAATAGCGTCAACGGTTACAAAATCCCCATTGCAATCAATATAATAGCATGCTCAGTTACAAAATGAATATTGCAATCATTATATTAGCATATTTCATTACAAGATGAACATTGTAATCATTATAAAAACATCATCAATTACAAGGTGAACATTGTAATCATTAAAAAAACATGCTTAGTTCCAAGATGAAGATTGTAATCGACATAATAGCATGTTCAGTTACAAGATGAAAATTGTAATGAGTATAAAAACATCATCAGTTGCAAGATGAACATTGTAATCAGTATACAAGCATGCTCAGTTGCAAGATAAACATTGTAATCATTACATTAGCATATTCACTTACAAGATGAACATTGTAATCATTATAATAACATCATCAGTTACAAAGTAAACATTGTATTCATTATATTAGCACGTTCAATTACAAGATGAACATTGTAATCATTATAAAAGCATGTTCAGTTACAAGGTGAACATTGTAATCATTATAAAATCATGCTCAGTTACAAGATGAACATTCTAATCATTATAATAGCATGTTCAGTTACAAGGTGGACATTGTAAGTATAAAAGCATGCTCAGTTGCAAAATGGACATTGTAATCATTACATTAGCATATTCAGTTACAAGATGAATATTGTAATCATTATAATAACATCATCAGTTACAAAATGTACATTGTATTCATTATATTAGCACGTTCAATTACAAGATGAACATTGTAATCATTAAAATATCATGCTCAGTTGCAAGATGAAGATTGTAATCGACATAATAGCATGTTCAGTTACAAGATGAACATTGTAATTATTGTAATAGCATGTTCAGTTACAAAGTGAACATTGTAATCCTTATAATTGCATCTTCAGTTACAAGATGAACATTGTAATCATTATAAAAACATCATCAGTTACAAGATGAACATTGCAATCATTATAATCATGTGCTCAGTTACAAGGTGAATATTGTAATCATTACAATAGCGTGCTCAGTTACAAGATGAACATTGTAATCATTATAAAAACATGCCCAGTTACAAGATGAACATTGTAATAGTTAAAATAGCATGATCAGTTACGAAGTGAACATTGTAATCATTATAATAGCATGGTCAGTTGCAAGATAAACCTTGTAATCATTATAATATCATTTTCAGTTACAAGATGAAGATTGTAATCGACATAACAGCATGTTCAGTTACAAGATGAACATTGTAATCTTTATGTTAGCACGTTCAGTTAAAACGTGAGGATTGTAATCGATATAATAGCATGTTCAGTTACAATATAAATATTGTAATTATTGTAATGGCATGTTCATTTACAAGGTGAACATTGTAATCATTATAATAACATGTTCACCTACAAGATGAACATTGTAATTATTATATTAGGATGTTCAGTTACAAGATGAACATTGTAATCAGTATAATAGCATGCTCAATTACAAGATAAACATTGTAATTTTTATAATATTATGCTTAGTTACAAGATGAACACTGTAATCATTATACTAGTATGCTCAGTTACAAGATGGACATTGTAATCATTACATTAGCATATTCACTTACAAGATGAACATTGTAATCATTTTAATAGCATGTTCAGTTACAAAGTGAACATTGTAATGATTATAAAAACATCATCAGTTGCAAGGTGAACATTGTAATCAGTATACATGCATGCTCAGTTGCAAAATGGACATTGTAATCATTACAATAGCATATTCAGTTACAAGATGAACATTCTAATCATTATAATAATGTGCTCAGTTACAAGGTGAACAATGTAATCATTGTAATAGCATGTTCAGTTACAAAGTGAACATTGTAATCCTTATAATTGCATGTTCAGTTACAAAGTGAACATTGTAATCATTATAAAAACATCATCAGTTGCAAGGTGAACATTGTAATCAGTATACAAGCATGCTCAGTTGCAAAATGGACATTGTAATCATTACAATAGCATATTCAGTTACAAGATGAACATTGTAATCATTATAATAATGTGCTCAGTTACAAGGTGAACAATGTAATCATTGTAATAGCATGTTCAGTTACAAAGTGAACATTGTAATCCTTATAATTGCATGTTCAGTTACAAGATGAACATTGTAATCATTATAAAAACATCATCAGTTTCAAGGTGAACATTGTAATCAGTATACAAGCATGCTCAGTTGCAAAATGGACATTGTAATCATTACATTATCATATTCACTTACAAGATGAATATTGTAATCATTATAATAACATCATCAGTTACAAAATGAACATTGTATTTATTATATTAGCACGTTCAATTACAAGATGAACATTGTAATCATTATAATATCATGCTCAGTTGCAAGATGAAGATTGTAATCGACATAATAGCATGTTCAGTTACAAGATGAACACTGTAATCATTGTAATAGCATGTTCAGTTACAAGATGAACATTGTAATCATTATAAAAACATCATCAGTTGCAAGGTGAACATTGTAATCAGTATACAAGCATGCTCAGTTGCAAGATAAACATTGTAATGCTTACATTAACATATTAACTTACAAGATGAATATTGTAATCATTATAATAACATCATCAGTTACAAAGTAAACATTGTATTCATTATATTAGCACTTTCAATTACAAGATGAACATTGTAATCATTATAAAAGCATGTTCAGTTACAAGGTGAACATTGTAATCATTATAAAAACATGCTCAGTTACAAGATGAACATCCTAATCAATATAATAGCATGTTCAGTTACAAGGTGGACATTGTAATCAGTATAAAAGCATGCTCAGTTGCAAAATGGACATTGTAATCATTACATTAGCATATTCAGTTACAAGATGAACATTGTAATCTTTATAATAATGTGCTCAGTTACAAGGTGAACATTGTAATCATTACAATAGCGTGCTCAGTTACAAGATGAACATTGTAATCATTATAGAAACATGCCCAGTTACAAGATGAACATTGTATTAGTTAAAATAGCATGTTCAGTTACAAAGTGAACATTGTAATCATTATAATAGCATGCTCAGTTGCAAGATAAACCTTGTGGTCATTATAATATCATTTTCAGTTACAAGATGAACATTGTAATCGACAAATTAGCATGTTCAATTACAAGATGAACATTGTAATCATTATATTAGCACGTTCAGTTAAAACGTGAGGATTGTAATCGATATAATAGCATGTTCAGATACAAGATAAATATTGTAATCATTGTAATGGCATGTTCATTTACAAGGTGAACATTGTAATCATTATATTAGGATGTGCAGTTACAAGATGAACATTGTAATCAGTATAATAGCATGCTCAAATACAAGATGAGCAATGTAATCATTATAATAGCATGCTCAATTACAAGATGAAGATTGTAATTAGTATAATAGCATGCTCAGTTACAACATGAACATTGTAATCATTATAATAACATGTTCAGTTACAAGATGAACATTGTTATCAGTGTAATAGCATGCTCAGTTACAAAATTAATATTTTAATTATCATACTAGTATGCCCAGTTACAAGATGAACATTGTAATCATAATAGCATGTTCAGTTACAAGATGAATATTGTAATCATTATAAAAACATCATCAGTTACAAGGTGAACATTGTAATCAGTATAAAAGCATGCTCAGTTGCAAAATGGACATTGTAATCATTACATTAGCATATTCAGTTACAAGATGAATATTGCAAACATTATAATAACATCATGAGTTACAAAATGAACATTGTATTTATTATATTAGCACGTTCAATTACAAGATGAACATTGTAATCATTATAATATCATGCTCAGTTGCAGGATGAAGATTGTAATCGACATAATAGCATGTTCAGTTACAAGATGAACATTGTAATCATTGTAATAGCATGTTCAGTTACAAAGTGAACATTGTAATCCTTATAATTGCATGTTTAGTTTCTAAATTAATATTTTAATTATTATCCTAGTATGCCCAGTTACAAGATGAACATTGTAATCATTATAAAAACATGCCCAGTTACAAGATGAACATTCTAATCAATATAATAGCATGTTCAGTTACAAGGTGCACATTGTAATCAGTATAAAAGCATGCTCAGTTGCAAAATGGACATTGTAATCATTACATTAGCATATTCAGTTACAAGATGAACATTGTAATCATTATAATAATGTGCTCAGTTACAAGGTGAACATTGTAATCATTACAATAGCGTGCTCAGTTACAAGATGAACATTGTAATCATTATAAAAGCATGTTCAGTTACAAGGTGAACATTGTAATCATTATAAAAACATGCTCAGTTACAAGATAAACATTGTAATCAATATAATAGCATGTTCAGTTACAAGATGCACATTGTAATCAGTATAAAAGCATGCTCAGTTGCAAAATGGACATTGTAATCATTACATTAGCATATTCAGTTACAAGATGAACATTGTAATCATTATAATAATGTGCCCAGTTACAAGGTGAACATTGTAATCATTACAATAGCGTGCTCAGTTACAAGATGAACATTGTAATCATTATAAAAACATGCCCAGTTACAAGATGAACATTGTAATAGTTAAAATAGCATGTTCAGTTACGAAGTGAACATTGTAATCATTATAATAGCATGCTCAGTTGCAAGATAAACCTTGTAGTCATTATAATATAATTTTCAGTTACTAGATGAACATTGTAATCGACAAAATAGCATGTTCATTTACAAGATGAACATTGTAATCATTATATTAGCACGTTCAGTTAAAACGTGAGGATTGTAATCGATATAACAGCATGTTCAGATGCAAGATAAATATTGTAATTATTGTAATGGCATGTTCATTTACAAGGTGAACATTGTAATCATTATATTAGGATGTGCAGTTACAAGATGAACATTGTAATCAGTATAATAGCATGCTCAATTACAAAATGAACATTGTAATTATTATAATATTATGCTTAGTTACAAGATGAACATTGTAATCATTATACTAGTATGCTCAATTACAAGATGAACACTGTAATCATTATAATAGCATGCTCAAATACAAGATGAGCAATGTAATCATTATAATAGCATGCTCAATTACAAGATGAAGATTGTAATTAGTATAATAGCATGCTCAGTTACAACATGAACATTGTAATCATTATATTAACATGTTCAGTTACAAGATGAACATTGTAATCAGTATAATAGCATGCTCAGTTACAAAATTAATATTTTAATTATTATACTAGTATGCCCAGTTACAAGATGAACATTGTAATCATAATAGCATGTTCAGTTACAAAATGAATATTGTAATCATTATAAAAACATCATCAGTTACAAGGTGAACATTGTAATCAGTATAAAAGCATGCTCAGTTGCAAAATGGACATTGTAATCATTACATTAGCATATTCACTTACGAGATGAATATTGTAATCGTTATAATAACATCATCAGTTACAAAATGAACATTGTATTTATTATATTAGCACGTTCAATTACACGATGAACATTGTAATCATTAAAATATAATGCTCAGTTGCAGGATGAAGATTGTAATCGCCATAATAGCATGTTCAGTTACAAGATGAACATTGTAATCATTGTAATAGCATGTTCAGTTACAAGGTGAACATTGTAATCCTTATAATTGCATGTTCAGTTACAAAATTAATATTTTAATTATTATACTAGTATGCCCAGTTACAAGATGAACATTGTAATCATAATAGCATGTTCAGTTACAAGATGAATATTGTAATCATTATAATAACATCATCAGTTACAAAATGAACACTGTATTCATTATATTAGCACGTTCAATTACAAGATGAACATTGTAATCATTATAATAGCATGTTCAGTTACAAGGTGAACATTGTAATCATTATAAAAACATGCCCAGTTACAAGATGAACATTGTAATACTTCTAATAGCATGTTCAGTTACGAAGTGAACATTGTAATCATTATAATAGCATGCTCAGTTTTAAGATAAACATTGTAATCATTATAATATCATTTTCAGTTACAAGATGAAGATTGTAATCGTCATAATAGCATGTTCAGTTACAAGGCGAACATTGTAATCATTGTAATAGCATGTTCAGTTACAAAGTGAACATTGTAATCATTATAATAGCGTCAACGGTTACAAGATGAACAATGTAATCATTATAATAGCATGCTCAGTTACAAGATGAACATTGTAAACAGTATAATAGCGTGCTCATTTACAAAATGAACATTGTCATCATTATAATAGAATGCTAAGTTACAAGATGAACATTGTAAACATTATAAAAACATCATCAGTTACAAGGTGAACATTGTAATCAGTATAAAAGAATGCTCAGTTGCAAAATGGACATTGTAATCATTACATTAGCATATTCACTTACAAGATGAATATTGTAATCATTATAATATTATCATCAGTTACAAAATGAACATTGTATTCATTATATTAGCACGTTCAATTACAAGATGAACATTGTAATCATTATAAAAGCATGTTCAGTTACAAGGTGAACATTGTAATCATTATAAAAACATGCTCAGTTACAAGATGAACATTGTGATCATTATAATAGCATGTTCAGTTACAAGGTGGACATTGTAATCAGTATAAAAGAATGCTCAGTTGCAAAATGGACATTGTAATCATTACATTAACATATTCAGTTACTAGATGAACATTGTAATCATTATAATAACATCATCAGTTACAAACTGAACATTGTATTCATTATATTAGCACGTTCAATTACAAGATGAACATTGTAATCATTAAAATATCATGCTAAGTTGCAAGATGAAGATTATAATCGACATAATAGCATGTTCAGTTACAAGATGAACATTGTAATCATTGTAATAGCATGTTCAGTTACAAAGTGAACATTGTAATCCTTATAATTGCATGTTCAGTTACAAGATGAACATTGTAATCATTATAAAAACATCATCAGTTGCAAGGTGAACATTGTAATCAGTATACAAGCATGCTCAGTTGCAAAATGGACATTGTAATCATTACAATAGCATATTCAGTTACAAGATGAACATTGTAATCATTATAATCATGTGCTCAGTTACAAGGTGAACATTGAATACATTATAATAGCGTGCTCAGTTACAAGATGAACATTGTAATCATTATGAAAACATGCCCAGTTACAAGATGAACATTGTTTTAGTTAAAATAGCATGTTCAGTTACGAAGTGAACATTGTAATCATTATAATAGCATGCTCAGTTGCAAGATAAACATTGTAATCATTATAATATCATTTTCAGTGACAAGATGAAGATTGTAATTGACATAATAGCATGTTCAGTTACAAGATGAACATTCTAATCAATATAATAGCATGTTCAGTTACAAGGTGGACATTGTAATCAGTATACAAGCATGCTCAGTTGCAAAATGGACATTGTAATCATTACAATAGCATATTCAGTTACAAGATGAACATTCTAATCATTATAATAATGTGCTCAGTTACAAGGAGAACATTGAATTCATTACAATAGCGTGCTCAGTTACAAGGTGAACATAGTAATCATTATAAAAACATGCTCAGTTACAAGATGAACATTGTAATCATTATAATAGCATGTTCAGTTACAAGGTGGACATTGTAATCAGTATAAAAGAATGCTCAGTTGCAAAATGGACATTGTAATCATTACATTAGCATATTCAGTTACAAGATGAATATTGTAATCATTATAATAACATTATCAGTTACAAAATGAACATTGTATTCATTATATTAGCACGTTCAATTACAAGATGAACATTGTAATCATTAAAATATCATGCTAAGTTGCAAGATGAAGATTGTAATCGACATAATAGCATGTTCAGTTACAAGATGAACATTGTAATCATTGTAATAGCATGTTCAGTTACAAAGTGAACATTGTAAACCTTATAATTGCATGTTCAGTTACAAGATGAACATTGTAATCATTATAAAAACATCATCAGTTGCAAGGTGAAGATTGTAATCAGTATACAAGCATGCTCGGTTGCAAAATGGACATTGTAATCATTACAATAGCATATTCAGTTACAAGATGAACATTGTAATCTTTATAATCATGTGCCCAGTTACAAGGTGAACATTGTAATCATTACAATAGCGTGCTCAGTTACAAGATGAACATTGTAATCATTATATAAACATGCCCAGTTACAAGATGAACATTGTAATAATTAAAATAGCATGTTTAGTTACGAAGTGAACATTGTAATCATTATAATAGCATGCTCAGTTGCAAGATAAACATTGCAATCATTATAATATCATTTTCAGTTACAAGATAAAGATTGTAATTGACATAATAGCATGTTCAGTTACAAGATGAACATTGTAATCATTGTAATAGCATGTTCAGTTACAAAGTAAACATTGTAATCATTATAATAGCGTCAACGGTTACAAAATCACCATTGTAATCAATATAATAGCATGCTCAGTTACAAAATGAATATTGCAATCATTATATTAGCATATTTCATTACAAGATGAACATTGAAATCATTATTATAGCATATGTAGTGACAAGATGAACATTGTAATCATTATAAAAACATCATCAGTTACAAGGTGAACCTTGTAATCAGTATAAAAGCATGCTCAGTTGCAAAATGGACATTGTAGTCATTATAATAACATGTTTAGTTACCAGAGAGAGCGACGTTAAAACCCAAGCACTCACTCAGTTACAAGATGAACATTGTAATCAATATAATAGCATATTCAGTTACAAAATGAACATTGTAATTATTATAATGTTATGTTTAGTTACAAGATGAACATTGTTATTAGTATAATAGCATGTTCAGTTACATCATGAACATTTTAATCATTATAATAGCATGCTCAATTACAAGATGAACATTGTAATCATTATATTAGCACGCTCAGTTACAAACTTAACATTGTAATCAGTAAAATAGCATGCTCAGTTACAAAATTAACATTGTAATCATTATACTAGTATGCTCAGTTACAAGATGAACATTGTAATCATTGTAATAGCATGCTCAAATACAAGATGAGCAATGTAATCATTATAATAGCATGCTCAATTACAAGATGAAAATTGTAATCAGTATAATAGCATGCTCAGTTACAAAATGAACATTGTAATCATTATACTAGTATGCCCAGTTGCAAGATGAACATTGTTATCAGTATAATAGCATGTTCAGTTACAACATGAACATTGTAATCATTATAATAGCATGCTCAGTTACAAGATGAAGATTGTAATCAGTATAATAGCACGCTCAGTTACAAAATTAATATTGTAATCATTATACTAGTATGCCCAGTTACAAGATGAACATTGTAATCATTATAAAAGCATGTTCAGTTACAAGGTGAACATTGTAATCATTACAAAAACATGCTCAGATACAAGATGAACATTGTAATCATTATAATATCATTTTCAGTTACTAGATGAACATTGTAATCGACAAAATAGCATGTTCATTTACAAGATGAACATTGTAATCATTATATTAGCACGTTCAGTTAAAACGTGAGGATTGTAATCGATATAATAGCATGTTCAGATACAAGATAAATATTGTAATTATTGTAATGGCATGTTCATTTACAAGGTGAACATTGTAATCATTATATTAGGATGTGCAGTTACAAGATGAACATTGTAATCAGTATAATAGCATGCTCAATTACAAAATGAACATTGTAATTATTATAATATTATGCTTAGTTACAAGATGAACATTGTAATCATTATACTAGTATGCTCAATTACAAGATGAACACTGTAATCATTATAATAGCATGCTCAAATACAAGATGAGCAATGTAATCATTATAATAGCATGCTCAATTACAAGATGAAGATTGTAATTAGTATAATAGCATGCTCAGTTACAACATGAACATTGTAATCATTATAATAACATGTTCAGTTACAAGATGAACATTGTAATCAGTGTAATAGCATGCTCAGTTACAAAATTAATATTTTAATTATTATACTAGTATGCCCAGTTACAAGATGAACATTGTAATCATAATAGCATGTTCAGTTACAAGATGAATATTGTAATCATTATAAAAACATCATCAGTTACAAGGTGAACATTGTAATCAGTATAAAAGCATGCTCAGTTGCAAAATGGACATTGTAATCATTACATTAGCATATTCACTTACGAGATGAATATTGTAATCGTTATAATAACATCATCAGTTACAAAATGAACATTGTATTTATTATATTAGCACGTTCAATTACAAGATGAACATTGTAATCATTAAAATATAATGCTCAGTTGCAGGATGAAGATTGTAATCGACATAATAGCATGTTCAGTTACAAGATGAACATTGTAATCATTGTAATAGCATGTTCAGTTACAAGGTGAACATTGTAATCCTTATAATTGCATGTTCAGTTACAAAATTAATATTTTAATTATTATACTAGTATGCCCAGTTACAAGATGAACATTGTAATCATCATAGCATGTTCAGTTACAAGATGAATATTGTCATCATTATAATAACATCATCAGTTACAAAATGAACACTGTATTCATTATATTAGCACGTTCATTTACAAGATGAACATTGTAATCATTATAAAAACATGCCCAGTTACAAGATGAACATTGTAATACTTCTAATAGCATGTTCAGTTACGAAGTGAACATTGTAATCATTATAATAGCATGCTCAGTTTCGAGATAAACATTGTAATTATTATAATATCATTTTCAGTTACAAGATGAAGATTGTAATCGTCATAATAGCATGTTCAGTTACAAGGCGAACATTGTAATCATTGTAATAGCATGTTCAGTTACAAAGTGAACATTGTAATCATTATAATAGCGTCAACGGTTACAAGAATAACAATGTAATCATTATAATAGCATGCTCAGTTACAAAATAAACATTGTAATCATTATACTAGTATGCCCAGTTACAAGATGAACATTGTAATCAGTATAATAGCATGCTCAGTTACAAGGTGAACATTGTAATCATTATAAAAGCATGTTCAGTTACAAGGTGAACATTGTAATCATTACAAAAACATGCTCAGATACAAGATGAACATTGTAATCGTTATAATAGCATGTTCAGTTACAAGGTGGACATTGTAATCAGTATAAAAGCATGCTCAGTTGCAAAATGCACATTGTAATCATTACATTTGCATATTCAGTTACAAGATGAATATTATAATCATTATAATAACATCATCAGTTACAAAATGAACATTGTATTCATTATATTAGCACGTTCAATTACAAGATGAACATTGTAATCATTAAAATATCATGCTAAGTTGCAAGATGAAGATTGTAATCGACATAATAGCATGTTCAGTTACAAGATGAACATTGTAATCATTGTAATAGCATGTTTAGTTACAAAGTGAACATTGTAATCCTTATAATTGCATGTTTAGTTACAAGATGAAAATTGTAATTATTATAAAAACATCATCAGTTGCAAGGTGAACATTGTAATCAGTATACAAGCATGCTCAGTTGCAAAATGGACATTGTAATGATTACAATAGCATATTCAGTTACAAGATGAACATTGTAATCATTATAACCATGTGCTCAGTTACAAGGTGAACATTGTAATCATTACAATAGCGTGCTCAGTTACAAGATGAACATTGTAATCATTATAAAAACATGCCCAGTTACAAGATGAACATTGTAATAGTTATAATAGCATGTTCAGTTACGAAGTGAACATTGTAATCATTATAATAGCATGCTCAGTTGCAAGATAAACATTGTAATCATTATAATATCATTTAAGTTACAAGATGAAGATTGTAATCGACATAATAGCATGTTCAGTTACAAGATGAACATTGTAATCAGTATAATAGCATGCTCAGTTACAAAATGAACATTGTAATCATTATACTAGTATGCCCAGTTACAAGATGAACATTGTTATCAGTATAATAGCATGTTCAGTTACAACATGAACATTGTAATCATTATAATAGCATGCTCATTTACAAAATGAAGATTGTAATCAGTATAATAGCATGCTCAGTTACAAAATTAATATTGTAATCATTATACTAGTATGCCCAGTTACAAGATGAACATTGTAATCATTATAAAAGCATGTTCAGTTACAAGGTGAACATTGTAATCATTATAAAAACATGCTCAGTTACAAGATGAACATTGTAATCATTATAATAGCATGTTCAGTTACAAGGTGGACATTGTAATCAGTATAAAAGCATGCTCAGTTGCAAAATGGACATTGTAATCATTACATTAGCATATTCACTTACAAGATGAATATTGTAACCATTATAATAACATCATCAGTTACAAAATGAACATTGTATTCATTAAATTAGCACGTTCAATTACAAGACGAACATTGTAATCATTATAATATCATGCTCAGTTGCAAGATGAAGATTGTAATCGACATAATAGCATGTTTAGTTACAAGATGAACATTGTAATCGACATAATAGCATGTTCAGTTACAAGATGAACAAAATAATCATTATAAAAACATCATCAGTTGCAAGGTGAACATTGTAATCAGTATACAAGCATGCTTAGTTACAAGATGAACATTGTAATCATTATAATAGCATGTTCAGTTAAAAGCTGGACATTGTAATCAGTATAAAAGAATGCTCAGTTGCAAAATGGACATTGTAATCATTACATTAGCATATTTAGTTACAAGATGAATATTGTAATCATTATAATAACATCATCAGTTACAAAATGAACATTGTATTCATTATATTAGCACGTTCAATTACAAGATGAACATTGTAATCATTAAAATATCATGCTAAGTTGCAAGATGAAGATTGTAATCGACATAATAGCATGTTCAGTTACAAGATGAACATTGTAATCATTGTAATAGCATGTTTAGTTACAAAGTGAACATTGTAATCCTTTTAATTGCATGTTCAGTTACAAGATGAACATTGTAATCATTATAAAAACATCATCAGTTGCTAGGTGAACATTGTAATCAGTATACAAGCATGCTCGGTTGCAAAATGGACATTGTAATCATTACAATAGCATATTCAGTTACAAGATGAACATTGTAATCATTATAATCATGTGCTCAGTTACAAGGTGAACATTGTAATCATTACAATAGAGTGCTCAGTTACAAGATGAACATTGTAATCATTATAAAAACATGCCCAGTTACAAGATGAACATTGTAATAGTTAAAATAGCATGATCAGTTACGAAGTGAACATTGTAATCATTATAATAGCATGCTCAGTTGCAAGATAAACATTGTAATCATTATAATATCATTTTCAGTTACAAGATGAAGATTGTAATCGACATAATAGCATGTTCAGTTACAAGATGAACATTGTAATCATTGTAATAGCATGTTCAGTTACAAAGTAAACATTGTAATCATTATAATAGCGTCAACGGTTACAAAATCACAATTGTAATCAATATAATAGCATGCTCAGTTACAAAATGAATATTGCAATCATTATATTAGCATATTTCATTACAAGATCAACATTGTATTCATTATTATAGGATATGTAGTTACAAGATGAACATTGTAAACATTATAAAAACATCATCAGTTACAAGGTGAACATTATAATCAGTATAAAAGCATGCTCAGTTGCAAAATGGACATTGTAATCATTACATTAGCATATTCACTTACAAGATGAACATTGTAATCATTGTAATAGCATGTTCAGTTACAAATTGAACATTGTAATCATTATAAAAACATCATCAGTTGCAAGGTAAACATTGTAATCAGTATACAAGCATGCTCAGTTGCAAAATGGACATTGTAATCATTACAATAGCATATTCAGTTACAAGATGAACATTGTAATCATTATAAAAAATGTGCTCAGTTACAAGGTGAACAATGTAATCATTGTAATAGCATGTTTAGTTACAAAGTGAACATTGTAATCCTTATAATTGCATGTTCAGTTACAAGATGAACATTGTAATCATTATAAAAACATCATCAGTTTCAAGGTGAACATTGTAATCAGTATAAAAGCATACTCAGTTGCAAAATGGACATTGTAATCATTACATTAGCATATTCACTTACAAGATGAATATTGTAATCATTATAATAACATCATTAGTTACAAAATAAACATTGTATTCATTATATTAGCACGTTCAATTACAAGATGAACATTGTAATCATTATAAAAGCATGTTCAGTTACAAGGTGAACATTGTAATCATTATAAAAACATGCTCAGTTACAAGATGAACATTGTAATCATTATAATAGCATGTTCAGTTACAAGGTGGACATTGTAATCAGTATAAAATCATGCTCAGTTGCAAAATGGACATTGTAATCATTACATTAGCATATTCACTTACAAGATGAATATTGTAATCATTATAATAACATCATCAGTTACAAAATGAACATTGTATTCATTAAATTAGCAAGTTCAATTACAAGACGAACATTGTAATCATTATAATATCATGCTCAGTTGCAAGATGAAGATTGTAATCGACATAATAGCATGTTTAGTTACAAGATGAACATTGTAATCGACATTATAGCATGTTCAGTTACAAGATGAACAATATAATCATTATAAAAACATTATCAGTTGCAAGGTGAACATTGTAATCAGTATACAAGCATGCTCAGTTGCAAAATGGACATTGTAATGATTACAATAGCATATTCAGTTACAAGATGAACATTGCAAGAAATATTTTTAGAGTAAATCGCTTCCAAACTCTGGTATATTCACCTTAGTTTAACTAAACGCCATCATATCGTATTTATGTTAATTACATGTAATATTGTAATAGGCATGTTCTTAAGTCAAGTGGCCCTTTGTTAGACTGTTTAGCCTTTCAAAACGGAAAATACAGGTATGCATATTTAAGAGAACTTAAGTTTGTCCTTTTTTAAAACCATTTTCTTCATTCCTCAATGAAAAATACATGCATTGTTTCGCACCCCTATTTGCAGCGTACTGGCAATGGGCCAAATGTGTAGAATACGATATCTGTGAAATTAATCTGACTGCAATAAGATCAGAAAATTCGACCCCAATTCTTTGATGGTTTTCTCTACGGTTCTTCTATATCGGGACTAGTCTTGCTGACAATGGTAACTGATGCTCGTCGGCAGGTACACGTACGTTAATGAGATCAATAACTTTGTCTCTTTCTTTCAGGACAAATATGTAACTTATTAAACTAACGGTTTTGACAGATAAATGTAACAGCTCTGTGATCTCATCATGTTAGAAATGAAATAAAAAATGCGATATAGACGTACTTGAGCTCCTAATATGTTTTTTCCAGAGTGCTTACGGTGGACTTCGTTTGGATTCTGTGAGGGTTTTGATAGGTCTGTTATATGTTAATTGTGGATTACTGAAAACTCGCACCGCTAATATTATATGTACAAACATGTATACTTAAAGCCTTCCTTTCACTAGGAAATAAAATAGCCTGAGTAGGAGCCTTGTCAGGTGGGGTTATGTATGGGAGGACTAAGGTTTGCCTGAAGTGAAAGACATAGGTACAGTAAATGGCGCAGAGACATACATGTCTTTACAGATAAATGTTATCTGATCGTCAGTTGCACAGACCGGCCCGGATAGCACAGTTGGTAGAGCGTCCGCTTCGGGACCGGTAGATCCAGGATCAATCCTTGGTCGAGTCACACCTAAGACTTTAAAAGAGGAAGTTGTGACTTCCTCGTTTGTCGTTCAGCATGAAGGGGATAGTGCAACGACTGGTTGACCCGTTTCAGTATAATGGCTCGGGCGGGGCGGCTTACTTGCCTTCGGTAAGTCGTCTCAGTGATGCAGCACTAAATAAAAGAGCGGTGAAAATCCGTCCTGCAACAAGGAGGCACATTACACGTGCATGCACCCTAATGATTCCTTCGTCGTCATATGACTGAAAAATTGTTGAGTACGACGTTAAACCCCAAGCACTCACTCACTCACTCAGTTGCACAGCGACATACATGTCTATACAGAAAAATGCTATCTGATCGCAGTCAGTGTAAAATTCCTGACGGTGTTTACTGTGCAGCAGAGATTCAGGATGGTGCTTACTGTGTAGCAGAGTTTCAGGATGGTATTTACTGTGCAGCAGAGATTCAGGATGGTGTTTACGGTGCAACAGAGATTCAGTATGGTGTTAATTGATTTAATCAACGATTCAGGAAAACACAGTGATCCAGGTTTAGAAGCTGCCTGACTTCAGGTTATATTAATATCTTGAAGTAATGATACTGCGTTGCTTGAAACCATTTAAACATCCGAATTCCACTGACTCTGTCAACACGCTGGATGAAAGAATAAATTGGAGTGAAATCAGTTAGAGAAACATGATTTTCTATCGGCCTCACAACGTTTTACATTTTAATTACTTATTTAATTTTTGTTTGAGGAGGGCCTCAGTTACCGAGGGGGTCAGCACGCCATCGCCCTCTGTAATCCCACATGGAACACTGGGGTTAAAGCTGATTTCCTAGTTGGCACTATCTTTTAAGAGCCAATATTGAGAAATGCCTTCTATTTCTTCTCAACGATCAACGGTACAAAGATGCAGTTTGGACCAAATACACGGTATAAAGCTCATCTTATCCCCACACATTATCCAGACTAAATCTTTCATTTTTCCCCTCAGCTGAAATGGACTAAATCCAGTTAAATAGACTCGTGTTTTATAATAGCATGCTCAGTTACAAGATAAACATTGTAATCATTATATTAGCACGCTCACTTACAAGGTAAACATTGTAATCATTATAATAGAAAGCTCAGTTACAAGATGAAAATTGTAATCATAATAGCATGTTCAGTTACAAGATGAATATTGTAATCATTATAACAACATCATCAGTTACAAAATAAACATTGTATTCATTATATTAGCACGTTCAATTACAAGATAAACATTGTAATCATTATAATAGCATGTTCAGTTACAAGGTGAACATTGTAATCATTATAAAACCATGCCCAGTTACAAGATGAACATTGTAATACTTATAATAGCATGTTCAGTTACGAAGTGAACATTGTAATCATTATAATAGCATGCTCAGTTGCAAGGTAAACATTGTAATCATTAAAATATCATTTTCAGTTACAAGATGAAGATTGTAATCGACATAATAGCATGTTCAGTTACAAGACGAACACTGTAATCATTGTAATAGCATGTTCAGTTACAAAGTGAACATTGTAATCATTATAATAGCGTCAACGGTTACAAGATGAACATTGTAATCATTATAATAGCATGCTCAGTTACAAGATGAACATTGTAAACAGTATAATAGCATGCTCATTTACAAAATGAACATTGTCATCATTATAATAGCATGCTAAGTTACAAGATGAACATTGTAATCATTATAAAAACATCATCAGTTACAAGGTGAACATTGTAATCAGTATAAAAGCATGCTCAGTTGCAAAATGGACATTGTAATCATTACATTAGCATATTCACTTACAAGATGAATATTGTAATCATTATAATAACATCATCAGTTACAAAATAAACATTGTATTCATTATATTAGCACGTTCAGTTACAAGATAAACATTGTAATCATTATATTAGCACGCTCACTTACAAAGTAAACATTGTAATCATTTTAATAGAAAGCTTAGTTACAAGATGAAAATTGTAATCATAATAGCATGTTCAGTTACAAGATGAATATTGTAATCATTATAATAACATCATCAGTTACAAAATGAACATTGTATTCATTATATTAGCACGTTCAATTACAAGATGAACATTGTAATCATTAAAATATCATGCTAAGTTGCAGGATGAAGATTGTAATTGACATAATAGCATGTTCAGTTACAAGATGAACATTGTAATCATAGTAATAGCATGTTCAGTTACAAAGTGAACATTGTAATCCTTATAATTGCATGTTCAGTTACAAGATGAACATTGTAATCATTATAAAAACATCATCAGTTACAAGGTGAACAATGTAATCTTTATAAAAACATGCTCAGTTACAAAGTGAACATTGTAATCATTATTATAACATGTTCAGTTACAAGATGAACATTGTAATCATTGTAATAGCATGTTCAGTTACAAAGTGAACATTGTAATCCTTATAATTGCATGTTCAGTTACAAGATGAACATTGTAATCATTATAAAAACATCATCAGTTGCAAGGTGAACATTGTAATCAGTATACAAGCATGCTCGGTTGCAAAATGGACATTGTAATCATTACAATAGCATATTCAGTTACAAGATGAACATTGTAATCATTAAAATCATGTGCTCAGTTACAAGGTGAACATTGTAATCATTACAATAGCGTGCTCAGTTACAAGATGAACATTGTAATAAATATAAAAACATGCCCAGTTACAAGATGAACATTGTAATAATTAAAATAGCATGATCAGTTACGAAGTGAACATTGTAATCATTATAATAGCATGCTCAGTTGCAAGATGAACATTGTATTCATTATAATATCATTTTCAGTTACAAGATGAAGATTGTAATCGACATAATAGCATGTTCAGTTACAAGATGAACATTGTAATCATTGTAATAGCATGTTCAGTTACAAAGTAAACATTGTAATTATTATAATAGCGTCAACGGTTACAAAATCACCATTGTAATCAATATAATAGCATGCTCAGTTACAAAATGAATATTGCAATCATTATATTAGCATATTTCATTACAAGATCAACATTGTAATCATTATTATAGCATATGTAGTTACAAGATGAACATTGTAATCATTATAAAAACATCATCAGTTACAAGGTGAACATTATAATCAGTATAAAAGCATGCTCAGTTGCAAAATGGACATTGTAATCATTACATTAGCATATTCACTTACAAGATGAACATTGTAATCATTGTAATAGCATGTTCAGTTACAAAGTGAACATTGTAATCATTATAAAAACATCATCAGTTGCAAGGTGAACATTGTAATCAGTATACAAGCATGTTCAGTTGCAAAATGGACATTGTAATCATTACAATAGCATATTCAGTTACAAGATGAACATTGTAATCATTATAATAATGTGCTCAGTTACAAGGTGAACAATGTAATCATTGTAATAGCATGTTCAGTTACAAAGTGAACATTGTAATCCTTATAATTGCATGTTCAGTTACAAGATGAACATTGTAATCATATTAAAAACATCATCAGTTACAAGGTGAACATTGTAATCAGTATAAAAGCATGCTCAGTTGCAAAATGGACATTGTAATCATTACATTAGCATATTCACTTACAAGATGAATATTGTAATCATTATAATAACATCATCAGTTACAAAATAAACATTGTATTCATTATATTAGCACGTTCAATTACAAGATGAACATTGTAATCATTATAAAAGCATGTTCAGTTACAAGGTGAACATTGTAATCACTATAAAAACATGCTCAGTTACAAGATGAACATTGTAATCATTATAATAGCATGTTCAGTTACAAGGTGGACATTGTAATCAGTATAAAAGAATGCTCAGTTGCAAAATGGACATTGTAATCATTACATTAGCATATTCACTTACAAGATGAATATTGTAATCATTATAATAACATCATCAGTTATAAAATGAACATTGTATTCATTATATTAGCACGTTCAATTACAAGATGAACATTGTAATCATTATAATATCATGCTAAGTTGCAAGATGAAAATTGTAATCGACATAATAGCATGTTCAGTTACAAGATGAACATTGTAATCATTGTAATAGCATGTTCAGATACAAAGTGAACATTGTAATCCTTATAATTGCATGTTCAGTTACAAGATGAACATTGTAATCATTATAAAAACATCATCAGTTGCAAGGTGAACA
This sequence comes from Liolophura sinensis, assembly GCF_032854445.1. Lineage (NCBI taxonomy): Eukaryota > Metazoa > Mollusca > Polyplacophora > Chitonida > Chitonidae > Liolophura > Liolophura sinensis. The sequence goes on along the minus strand of NC_088297.1, from coordinate 28,199 downwards.
TTGTAATCAGTATACAAGCATGCTCAGTTGCAAAATGGACATTGTAATGATTACAATAGCATATTCAGTTACAAGATGAACATTGTAAGAAATATTTTTAGAATAAATCGCTTCCAAACTCTGGTATATTCACCTTAGTTTAACTAAACGCCATCATATCGTATTTATGTTAATTACATGTAATATTGTAATAGGCATGTTCTTAAGTCAAGTGGCCCTTTGTTAGACTGTTTAGCCTTTCAAAACGGAAACTACAGGTATGCATATTTAAGAGAACTTATGTTTGTCCTTTTTTAAAACCATTTTCTTCATTCCTCAATGAAAAATACATGCATTGTTTCGCACCCCTATTTGCAGCCTACTGGCAATGGGCCAAATGTGTAGAATACGATATCTGTGAAATTAATCTGACTGCAATAAGATCAGAAAATTCGACCCCAATTCTTTGATGGTTTTCTCTACGGTTCTTCTATATCGGGACTAGTCTTGCTGACAATGGTAACTGATGCTGGTCGGCAGGTACACGTACGTTAATGAGATCAATAACTTTGTCTCTTTCTTTCAGGACAAATATGTACCTTATTAAACTAACGGTTTTGACAGATAAATGTAACAGCTCTGTGATCTCATCATGTTAGAAATGAAATAAAAAATGCGATATAGACGTACTTGAGCTCCTAATATGTTTTTTCCAGAGTGCTTACGGTGGACTTCGTTTGGATTCTGTGAGGGTTTTGATAGGTCTGTTATATGTTAATTGTGGATTACTGTAAAATCGCACCACTAATATTATATGTACAAACATGTATGCTTAAAGCCTTCCTTTCACTAGGAAATAAAATAGCCTGAGTAGGAGCCTTGTCAGGTGGGGTTATGTATGGGAGGACTAAGGTTTGCCTGAAGTGAAAGACATAGGTACAGTAAATGGCGCAGAGACATACATGTCTTTACAGATAAATGTTATCTGATCGTCAGTTGCACAGACCGGCCCAGATAGCACAGTTGGTAGAGCGTCCGCTTCGGGACCGGTAGATCCAGGATTAATCCTTGGTCGAGTCACACCTAAGACTTTAAAAGAGGAAGTTGTAACTTCCTCGTTTGGCGTTCAGCATGAAGGGGATAGTGCAACGACTGGTTGACCCGTTTCAGTATAATGGCTCGGGCGGGGCGGCTTACTTGCCTTCGGTAAGTCGTCTCAGTGATGCAGCACTAAATAAAAGAGCGGTGAAAATCCGTCCTGCAACAAGGAGGCACATTACACGTGCATGCACCCTAATGATTCCTTCGTCGTCATATGACTGAAAAATTGTTGAGTACGACGTTAAACCCCAAGCACTCACTCACTCACACAGTTGCACAGCGACATACATGTCTATACAGAAAAATGCTATCTGATCGCAGTCAGTGTAAAATTCCTGACGGTGTTTACTGTGCAGCAGAGATTCAGGATGGTGCTTACTGTGTAGCAGAGTTTCAGGATGGTATTTACTGTGCAGCAGAGATTCAGGATGGTGTTTACGGTGCAACAGAGATTCAGTATGGTGTTAATTGATTTAATCAACGATTCAGGAAAACACAGTGATCCAGGTTTAGAAGCTGCCTAAATTCAGGTTATATTAATATCTTGAAGTAATGATACTTCGTTGCTTGAAACCATTTAAACATCCGAATTCCACTGACTCTGTCAACACGCTGGATGAAAGAATATATTGGAGTGAAATCAGTTAGAGAAACACATGATTTTCTATCGGCCTCACAACGTTTTACATTTTACTTACTTATTTAATTTTTGTTTGAGGAGGGCCTCAGTTACCGAGGGGGTCAGCACGCCATCGCCCTCTGTAATCCCACATGGAACACTGGGGTTAGAGCTGATTTCCTAGCTGGCACCATCTCTTAAGTGCCAATATTGAGAAATGCCTTCTATTTCTTCTCAACGATCAACGGTACAAAGATGCAGTTTGGACCAAATACACGGTATAAAGCTCATCTTATCCCCACACATTATCCACACTAAATCTTTCATTTTTCCCCTCAGCTGAAATAGACTAAATCCAGTTAAAGAGACTCGTGTTTTATAATAGCATGCTCAGTTACAAGATAAACATTGTAAACATTATATTAGCACGCTCACTTACAAGGTAAACATTGTAATCATTATAATAGAAAGCTCAGTTACAAGATGAAAATTGTAATCATAATAGCATGTTCAGTTACAAGATGAATATTGTAATCATTATAATAACATCATCAGTTACAAAATGAACATTGTATTCATTATATTAGCACGTTGAATTACAAGATGAACATTGTAATCATTATAAAAGCATGTTCAGTTACAAGGTGAACATTGTAATCATTATAAAAACATGCTCAGTTACAAGATGAACATTCTAATCAATATAATAGCATGTTTAGTTACAAGGTGGACATTGTAATCAGTAAAAAAGCATGCTCAGTTGCAAAATGGACATTGTAATCATTACATTAGCATATTCAGTTACAAGATGAATATTGTAATCATTATAATCACATCATCAGTTACAAAATGTACATTGTATTCATTATATTAGCACGTTCAATCACAAGATGAACATTGTAATCATTATAATATCATGCTCAGTTGCAAGATGAAGATTGTAATCGACATAATAGCATGTTCAGTTACAAGATGAACATTGTAATCATTGTAATAGCATGTTCAGTTACAAAGTGAACATTGTAATCCTTATAATTGCATGTTCAGTTACAAGATGAACATTGTAATCATTATAAAAACATCATCACTTCCAAGGTGAACATTGTAATCAGTATAAAAGCATGCTCAGTTGCAAAATAGACATTGTAATCATTGCAATAGCATATTCAGTTACAAGATGAACATTGCAATCATTATAATAATGTGCTCAGTTACAAGGTGAACATTGTAATCATTACAATAGCGTGCTCAGTTACAAGATGAACATTGTAATCATTATAAAAGCATGCCCAGTTACAAAATGAACATTGTAATAGTTAAAATAGCATGTTCAGTTACGAAGTGAACATTGTAATCATTATAATAGCATGCTCAGTTGCAAGATAAACCTTGTAGTCATTATAATATCATTTTCAGTTACAAGATGAACATTGTAATCGAGAAAATAGCATGTTCAGTTACAAGATGAACATTGTAATAATTATATTATCACGTTCAGTTAAAACGTGAGGATTGTAATCGATATAATAGCATGTTCAGTTACAAGATAAATATTGTAATTATTGTAATGGCATGTTCATTTACAAGGTGAACATTGTAATCATTATATTAGGATGTGCAGTTACAAGATGAACATTGTGATCAGTATAATAGCATGCTCAATTACAAACTGAACATTGTAATTATTATAATATTATGCTTAGTTACAAGATGAACATTGTAATCATTATACTAGTATGCTCAGTTACAAGATGAACATTGTCATCATTATAATAGCATGCTCAAATACAAGATCAGCAATGTAATCATTATAATAGCATGCTTAATTACAAGATGAAGAATGTAATTAGTATAATAACATGTTCAGTTACAAGATGAACATTGTAATCAGTATAATAGCATGCTCATTTACAAAATTAATATTTTAATTTTTATACTAGTATGCCCAGTTACAAGATGAACATTGTAATCAAAATAGCATGTTCAGTTACAAGATGAATATTGTAATCATTATAATAACATCATCAGTTACAAAATGAACATTGTATTCATTATATTAGCACGTTCAATTACAAGATGAACATTGTAATTATTATAATAGCATGTTCAGTTACAAGGTGAACATTGTAATCATTATAAAAACGTGCCCAGTTACAAGATAAACATTGTAATACTTCTAGTAGCATGTTCAGTTACGAAGTGAACATTGTAATCATTATAATAGCATGCTCAGTTTCAAGATAAACATTGTAATCATTATAATATCATTTTCAGTTACAAGATGAAGATTGTAATCGACATAATAGCATGTTCAGTTACAAGACGAACATTGTAATCATTGTAATAGCATGTTCAGTTACAAAGTGAACATTGTAATCATTATAATAGCGTCAACGGTTACAAGATGAACATTGTAATCATTATAATAGCATGCTCAGTTACAAGATGAACATTGTAAACAGTATAATAGCGTGCTCATTTACAAAATGAACATTGTCATCATTATAATAGCATGCTAAGTTACAAGATGAACATTGTAATCATTATAAAAACATCATCAGTTACAAGGTGAACATTGTAATCAGTATAAAAGCATGCTCAGTTGCAAAATGGACATTGTAATCATTACATTAGCATATTCACTTACAAGATGAATATTGTAATCATTATAATAACATCATCAGTTACAAAATGAACATTGTATTCATTATATTAGCACGTTCAATTACAAGATGAACATTGTAATCATTATAATAGCATGTTCAGTTACAAGGTGGACATTGTAATCAGTATGAAAGAATGCTCAGTTGCAAAATGGACATTGTAATCATTACATTAGCATATTCAGTTACAAGATGAATTTTGTAATCATTATAATAACATCATCAGTTACAAAATGAACATTGTATTCATTATATTAGCACGTTCAATTACAAGATGAACATTGTAATCATTAAAATATCATGTTAAGTTGAAAGATGAAGATTGTAATCGACAAAATAGCATGTTCAGTTACAAGATGAACATTGTAATCATTGTAATAGCATGTTCAGTTACAAAGTGAACACTGTAATCCTTATAAATGCATGTTCAGTTACAAAATTAATATTTTAATTATTATACTAGTATGCCCAGTTACAAGATGAACATTGTAATCATAATAGCATGTTCAGTTACAAGATGAATATTGTAATCATTATAATAACATCATGAGTTACAAAATGAACATTGTATTCATTATATTAGCACGTTCAATTACAAGATGAACATTGTAATCATTATAATAGCATGTTCAGTTACAAGGTGAACATTGTAATCATTATAAAAACATGCCCAGTTACAAGATAAACATTGTAATACTTCTAATAGCATGTTCAGTTACGAAGTGAACATTGTAATCATCATAATAGCATGCTCAGTTTCAAGATAAACATTGTAATCATTATAATATCATTTTCAGTTACAAGATGAAGATTGTAATCGACATAATAGCATGTTCAGTTACAAGACGAACATTGTAATTATTGTAATAGCAGGTTCAGTTACAAAGTGAACATTGTAATCATTATAATAGCGTCAACGGTTACAAGATGAACATTGTAATCATTATAATAGCATGCTCAGTTACAACATGAACATTGTAAACAGTATAATAGCGTGCTCATTTACAAAATGAACATTGTCACCATTATAATAGCCTTCTAAGTTACAAGATGAACATTGTAATCATTATAAAAACATCATCAGTTACAAGATGAAGATTGTAATCAATATAATAGCATGCTCAGTTACAAAATTATTATTGTAATCATTATACTAGTATGCCCAGTTACAAGATGAACATTGTAATCATTATAAAAGCATGTTTAGTTACAAGGTGAACATTGTAATCATTATAAAAACATGCTCAGTTACAAGATGAACATTGTAATCATTATAATAGCATGTTCAGTTACAAGGTGGACATTGTAATCAGTATAAAAGCATGCTCAGTTGCAAAATGGACATTGTAATCATTACATTAGCATATTCAGTTACAAGATGAATATTGTAATCATTATAATAACATCATCAGTTACAAAATGAACATTGTATTCATTAAATTAGCACGTTCAATTACAAGATGAACATTGTAATCATTATAATATCATGCTCAGTTGCAAGATGAAGATTGTAATTGACATAATAGCATGTTTAGTTACAAGATGAACATTGTAATCATTGTAATAGCATGTTCAGATACAAAGTGAACATTGTAATCCTTATAATTGCATGTTCAGTTACAAGATAAACATTACAATCATTATAAAAACATCATCAGTTGCAAGGTGAACATTGTAATCAGTATACAAGCATGCTCAGTTGCAAAATGGACATTGTAATGATTACAATAGCATATTCAGTTACAAGATGAACATTGTAAGAAATATTTTTAGAATAAATCGCTTCCAAACTCTGGTATATTCACCTTAGTTTAACTAAACGCCATCATATCGTATTTATGTTAATTACATGTAATATTGTAATAGGCATGTTCTTAAGTCAAGTGGCCCTTTGTTAGACTGTTTAGCCTTTCAAAACGGAAACTACAGGTATGCATATTTAAGAGAACTTAAGTTTGTCCTTTTTTAAAACCATTTTCTTCATTCCTCAATGAAAAATACATGCATTGTTTCGCACCCCTATTTGCAGCCTACTGGCAATGGGCCAAATGTGTAGAATACGATATCTGTGAAATTAATCTGACTGCAATAAGATCAGAAAATTCGACCCCAATTCTTTGATGGTTTTCTCTACGGTTCTTCTATATCGGGACTAGTCTTGCTGACAATGGGAACTGATGCTCGTCGGCAGGTACACGTACGTTAATGAGATCAATAACTTTGTCTCTTTCTTTCAGGACAAATATGTACCTTATTAAAATAACGGTTTTGACAGATAAATGTAACAGCTCTGTGATCTCATCATGTTAGAAATGAAATAAAAAATGCGATATAGACCTACTTGAGCTCCTAATATGTTTTTTCCAGAGTGCTTACGGTGGACTTCGTTTGGATTCTGTGAGGGTTTTGATAGGTCTGTTATATGTTAATTGTGGATTACTGAAAACTCGCACCGCTAATATTATATGTACAAACATGTATACTTAAAGCCTTCCTTTCACTAGGAAATAAAATAGCCTGAGTAGGAGCCTTGTCAGGTGGAGTTATGTATGGGAGGACTAAGGTTTGCCTGAAGTGAAAGACATAGGTACAGTAAATGGCGCAGAGACATACATGTCTTTACAGATAAATGTGATCTGATCGTCAGTTGCACAGACCGACCCGGATAGCACAGTTGGTAGAACGTCCGCTTCGGGACCGGTAGATCCAGGACCAATCCTTGGTCGAGTCACACCTAAGACTTTAAAAGAGGAAGTTCTGACATCCTCGTTTGGCGTTCAGCATGAAGGGGATAGTGCAACGACTGGTTGACCCGTTTCAGTATAATGGCTCGGGCGGGGCGGCTTACTTGCCTTCGGTAAGTCGTCTCAGTGATGCAGCACTAAATAAAAGAGCGGTGAAAATCCGTCCTGCAACAAGGTGGCACATTACACGTGCATGCACCCTAATGATTCCTTCGTCGTCATATGACTGAAAAATTGTTGAGTACGACGTTAAACCCCAAGCACTCACTCTCACTCAGTTGCACAGCGACATACATGTCTATACAGAAAAATGCTATCTGATCGCAGTCAGTGTAAAATTCCTGACGGTGTTTACTGTGCAGCAGAGATTCAGGATGGTGCTTACTGTGTAGCAGAGTTTCAGGATGGTATTTACTGTGCAGCAGAGATTCAGGATGGTGTTTACGGTGCAACAGAGATTCAGTATGGTGTTAATTGATTTAATCAACGATTCAGGAAAACACAGTGATCCAGGTTTAGAAGCTGCCTGACTTCAGGTTATATTAATATCTTGAAGTAATGATACTGCGTTGCTTGAAACCATTTAAACATCCGAATTCCACTGACTCTGTCAACACGCTGGATGAAAGAATAAATTGGAGTGAAATCAGTTAGAGAAACACATGATTTTTTATCGGCCTCACAACGTTTTACATTTTAATTACTTATTTAATTTTTGTTTGAGGAGGGCCTCAGTTACCGAGGGGGTCAGCACGCCATCGCCCTCTGTAATCCCACATGGAACACTGGGGTTAAAGCTGATTTCCTAGCTGGCACTATCTTTTAAGAGCCAATATTGAGAAATGCCTTCTATTTCTTCTCAACGATCAACGGTACAAAGATGCAGTTTGGACCAAATACATGCTAAAAAGCTCATCTTATCCCCACACATTATCCAGACTAAATCTTTCATTTATCCCCTCAGCTGAAATGGACTAAATCCAGTTAAATAGACTCGTGTTTTATAATAGCATGCTCAGTTACAAGATAAACATTGTAATCATTATATTAGCACGCTCACTTACAAGGTAAACATTGTAATCATTATAATAGAAAGCTCAGTTACAAGATGAAAATTGTCATCATAATAGCATGTTCAGTTACAAGATGAATATTGTAATCATTATAATAACATCATCAGTTACAAAATGAACATTGTATTCATTATATTAGCACGTTCAATTACAAGATGAACATTGTAATCATTATAATAGCATGTTCAGTTACAAGGTGAACATTGTAATCATTATAAAACCATGCCCAGTTACAAGATGAACATTGTAATACTTATAATAGCATGTTCAGTTACGAAGTGAACATTGTAATCATTATAATAGCATGTTCAGTTGCAAGGTAAACATTGTAATCATTATAATATCATTTTCAGTTACAAGATGAAGATTGTAATCGACATAATAGCATGTTCAGTTACAAGACGAACACTGTAATCATTGTAATAGCATGTTCAGTTACAAAGTGAACATTGTAATCATTATAATAGCGTCAACGGTTACAAGATGAACATTGTAATCATTATAATAGCATGCTCAGTTACAAGATGAACATTGTAAACAGTATAATAGCATGCTCATTTACAAAATGAACATTGTCATCATTATAATAGCATGTTAAGTTACAAGGTGAACATTGTAATCATTATAAAAACATCATCAGTTACAAGGTGAACATTGTAATCAGTATAAAAGCATGCTCAGTTGCAAAATGGACATTGTAATCATTACATTAGCATATTCACTTACAAGATGAATATTGTAATCATTATAATAACATCATCAGTTACAAAATAAACATTGTATTCATTATATTAGCACGTTCAGTTACAAGATAAACATTGTAATCATTATATTAGCACGCTCACTTACAAAGTAAACATTGTAATCATTATAAAAGAAAGCTCAGTTACAAGATGAAAATTGTAATCATAATAGCATGTTCAGTTACAAGATGAATATTGTAATCATTATAATAACATCATCAGTTACAAAATGAACATTGTATTCATTATATTAGCACGTTCAATTACAAGATGAACATTGTAATCATTAAAATATCATGCTATGTTGCAGGATAAAGATTGTAATTGACATAATAGCATGTTCAGTTACAAGATGAACATTGTAATCATTGTAATAGCATGTTCAGTTACAAAGTGAACATTGTAATCTTTATAATTGCATGTTCAGTTACAAGATGAACATTGTAATCATTATAAAAACATCATCAGTTACAAGGTGAACAATGTAATCTTTATAAAAACATGCTCAGTTACAAAGTGAACATTGTAATCATTATAATAACATGTTCAGTTACAAGGTGGACTTTGTAATCAGTATAAAAGCATGCTCAGTTGCAAAATGGACATTGTAATCATTACATTAGCATATTCAGTTACAAGATGAATATTGTAATCATTATAATAACATCATCAGTTACAAAATGAACATTGTATTCATTATATTAGCACGTTCAATTACAAGATGAACATTGTAATCATTAAAATATCATGCTAAGTTGCAGGATGAAGATTGTAATTGACATAATAGCATGTTCAGTTACAAGATGAACATTGTAATCATTGTAATAGCATGTTCAGTTACAAAGTGAACATTGTAATCCTTATAATTGCATGTTCAGTTACAAGATGAACATTGTAATCATTATAAAAACATCATCAGTTGCAAGGTGAACATTGTAATCAGTATACAAGCATGCTCGGTTGCAAAATGGACATTGTAATCATTACAATAGCATATTCAGTTACAAGATGAACATTGTAATCATTAAAATCATGTGCTCAGTTACAAGGTGAACATTGTAATCATTACAATAGCGTGCTCAGTTACAAGATGAACATTGTAATAAATATAAAAACATGCCCAGTTACAAGATGAACATTGTAATAGTTAAAATAGCATGATCAGTTACGAAGTGAACATTGTAATCATTATAATAGCATGCTCAGTTGCAAGATGAACATTGTAATCATTATAATATCATTTTCAGATACAAGATGAAGATTGTAATCGACATAATAGCATGTTCAGTTACAAGATGAACATTGTAATCATTGTAATAGCATGTTCAGTTACAAAGTAAACATTGTAATTATTATAATAACGTCAACGGTTACAAAATCACCATTGTAATCAATATAATAGCATGCTCAGTTACAAAATGAATATTGCAATCATTATATTAGCATATTTCATTACAAGATCAACATTGTAATCATTATTATAGCATATGTAGTTACAAGATGAACATTGTAATCATTATAAAAACATCATCAGTTACAAGGTGAACATTATAATCAGTATAAAAGCATGCTCAGTTGCAAAATGGACATTGTAATCATTACATTAGCATATTCACTTACAAGATGAACATTGTAATCATTGTAATAGCATGTTCAGTTACAAAGTGAACATTGTAATCATTATAAAAACATCATCAGTTGCAAGGTGAACATTGTAATCAGTATACAAGCATGCTCAGTTGCAAAATGGACATTGTAATCATTACAATAGCATATTCAGTTACAAGATGAACATTGTAATCATTATAATAATGTGCTCAGTTACAAGGTGAACAATGTAATCATTGTAATAGCATGTTCAGTTACAAAGTGAACATTGTAATCCTTATAATTGCATGTTCAGTTACAAGATGAACATTGTAATCATTATAAAAACATCATCAGTTACAAGGTGAACATTGTAATCAGTATAAAAGCATGCTCAGTTGCAAAATGGACATTGTAATCATTACATTAGCATATTCACTTACAAGATGAATATTGTAATCATTATAATAACATCATCAGTTACAAAATAAACATTGTATTCATTATATTAGCACGTTCAATTACAAGATGAACATTGTAATCATTATAAAAGCATGTTCAGTTACAAGGTGAACATTGTAATCACTATAAAGACATGCTCAGTTACAAGATGAACATTGTAATCATTATAATAGCATGTTCAGTTACAAGGTGGACTTTGTAATCAGTATAAAAGAATGCTCAGTTGCAAAATGGACATTGTAATCATTACATTAGCATATTCAGTTACAAGATGAATATTGTAATCATTATAATAACATCATCAGTTACAAAATGAACATTGTATTCATTATATTAGCACGTTCAATTACAAGATGAACATTGTAATCATTAAATTATCATGCTAAGTTGCAAGATGAAGATTGTAATCGACATAATAGCATGTTCAGTTACAAGATGAACATTGTAATCATTGTAATAGCATGTTCAGTTACAAAGTGAACATTGTAATCCTTATAATTGCATGTTCAGTTACAAAATTAATATTGTAATTATTATACTAGTATGCCCAGTTACAAGATGAACATTGTAATCATAATAGCATGTTCAGTTACAAGATGAATATTGTAATCATAATAATAACATCATCAGTTACAAAATGAACATTGTATTCATTATATTAGCACGTTCAATTACAAGATGAACATTGTAATCATTATAATAGCATGTTCAGTTACAAGGTGAACATTGTAATCATTATAAAAACATGCCCAGTTACAAGATGAACATTGTTATCAGTACAATAGCATGTTCAGTTACAACATGAACATTGTAATCATTATAATAGCATGCTGAGTTACAGGATGAAGATTGTAATCAGTATAAAAGCACGCTTAGTTACAAAATTAATATTGTAATCATTATACTAGTATGCCCAGTTACAAGATGAACATTGTAATCATTATAAAAGCATGTTCAGTTACAAGGTGAACATTGTAATCATTATAAAAACATGCTCAGTTACAAGATGAACATTGTAATCATTATAATAGCATGTTCAGTTACAAGGTGGACATTGTAATCAGTATAAAAGCATGCTCAGTTGCAAAATGGACATTGTAATCATTACATTTGCATATTCAGTTACAAGATGAATATTGTAATCATTATAATAACATCATCAGTTGCAAAATAAACATTGTATTCATTATATTAGCACGTTCAATTACAAGATGAACATTGTAATCATTAAAATATCATGCTAAGTTGCAAGATGAAGATTGGAATCGACATAATAGCATGTTCAGTTACAAGATGAACATTGTAATCATTGTAATAGCATGCTCAAATACAAGATGAACATTGTAATCATTATAATATCATGCTCAGTTGCAAGATGAAGATTGTAATCGACATATTAGCATGTTTATTTACAAGATGAACATTGTAATCATTGTAATAGCATGTTCAGTTACAAAGTGAACATTGTAATCCTTATTATTGCATGTTCAGTTACAAGATGAACATTGTAATCATTATAAAAACATCATCAGTTGCAAGGTGAACATTGTAATCAGTATACAAGCATGCTCAGTTGCAAAATGGACATTGTAATGTTTACAATAGCATATTCAGTTACAAGATGAACATTGTAAGAAATATTTTTAGAATAAATCGCTTCCAAACTCTGGTATATTCACCTTAGTTTAACTAAACGCCATCATATCGTATTTATGTTAATTACATGTAATATTGTAATAGGCATGTTCTTAAGTCAAGTGGCCCTTTGTTAGACTGTTTAGCCTTTCAAAACGGAAACTACAGGTATGCATATTTAAGAGAACTTAAGTTTGTCCTTTTTTAAAACCATTTTCTTCATTCCTCAATGAAAAATACATGCATTGTTTCGCACCCCTATTTGCAGCGTTCTGGCAATGGGCCAAATGTGTAGAATACGATATCTGTGAAATTAATCTGACTGCAATAAGATCAGAAAATTCGACCCCAATTCTTTGATGGTTTTCTCTACGGTTCTTCTATATCGGGACTAGTCTTGCTGACAATCGTAACTGATGCTGGTCGGCAGGTACACGTACGTTAATGAGATCAATAACTTTGTCTCTTTCTTTCAGGACAAATATGTACCTTATTAAACTAACGGTTTTGACAGATAAATGTAACAGCTCTGTGATCTCATCATGTTAGAAATGAAATAAAAATTGCAATATAGACGTACTTGAGCTCCTAATATGTTTTTTCCAGAGTGCTTACGGTGGACTTCGTTTGGATTCTGTGAGGGTTTTGATAGGTCTGTTATATGTTAATTGTGGATTACTGAAAACTCGCACCGCTAATATTATATGTACAAACATGTATACTTAAAGCCTTCCTTTCACTAGGAAATAAAATAGCCTGAGTAGGAGCCTTGTCAGGTGGAGTTATGTATGGGAGGACTAAGGTTTGCCTGAAGTGAAAGACATAGGTACAGTAAATGGCGCAGAGACATACATGTCTTTACAGATAAATGTTATCTGATCGTCAGTTGCACAGACCGGCCCGGATAGCACAGTTGGTAGAACGTCCGCTTCGGGACCGGTAGATCCAGGATCAATCCTTGGTCGAGTCACACCTAAGACTTTAAAAGAGGAAGTTGTGACATCCTCGTTTGGCGTTCAGCATGAAGGGGATAGTGCAACGACTGGTTGACCCGTTTCAGTATAATGGCTCGGGCGGGGCGGCTTACTTGCCTTCGGTAAGTCGTCTCAGTGATGCAGCACTAAATAAAAGAGCGGTGAAAATCCGTCCTGCAACAAGGAGGCACATTACACGTGCATGCACCCTAATGATTCCTTCGTCGTCATATGACTGAAAAATTGTTGAGTACGACGTTAAACCCCAAGCACTCACTCACTCACACAGTTGCACAGCGACATACATGTCTATACAGAAAAATGCTATCTGATCGCAGTCAGTGTAAAATTCCTGACGGTGTTTACTGTGCAGCAGAGATTCAGGATGGTGCTTACTGTGTAGCAGAGTTTCAGGATGGTATTTACTGTGCAGCAGAGATTCAGGATGGTGTTTACGGTGCAACAGAGATTCAGTATGGTGTTAATTGATTTAATCAACGATTCAGGAAAACACAGTGATCCAGGTTTAGAAGCTGCCTAAATTCAGGTTATATTAATATCTTGAAGTAATGATACTTCGTTGCTTGAAACCATTTAAACATCCGAATTCCAATGACTCTGTCAACACGCTGGATGAAAGAATATATTGGAGTGAAATCAGTTAGAGAAACACATGATTTTCTATCGGCCTCACAACGTTTTACATTTTACTTACTTATTTAATTTTTGTTTGAGGAGGGCCTCAGTTACCGAGGGGGTCAGCACGCCATCGCCCTCTGTAATCCCACATGGAACACTGGGGTTAGAGCTGATTTCCTAGCTGGCACCATCTCTTAAGTGCCAATATTGAGAAATGCCTTCTATTTCTTCTCAACGATCAACGGTACAAAGATGCAGTTTGGACCAAATACACGGTATAAAGCTCATCTTATCCCCACACATTATCCACACTAAATCTTTCATTTTTCCCCTCAGCTGAAATAGACTAAATCCAGTTAAAGAGACTCGTGTTTTATAATAGCATGCTCAGTTACAAGATAAACATTGTAAACATTATATTAGCACGCTCACTTACAAGGTAAACATTGTAATCATTATAATAGAAAGCTCAGTTACAAGATGAAAATTGTAATCATAATAGCATGTTCAGTTACAAGATGAATATTGTAATCATATAATAACATCATCAGTTACAAAATGAACATTGTATTCATTATATTAGCACGTTCAATTACAAGATGAACATTGTAATCATTATAATAGCATGCTCAGTTACAAGATGAACATTGTAAACAGTATAATAGCGTGCTCATTTACAAAATGAACATTGTCATCATTATAATAGCATGCTAAGTTACAAGATGAGCATTGTAATCATTAAAAAAACATCATCAGTTACAAGGTGAACATTGTAATCAGTATAAAAGCATGCTCAGTAGCAAAATGGACATTGTAATCATTACATTAGCATATTCACTTACAAGATGAATATTGTAATCATTATAATAACATCATCAGTTACAAAATAAACATTGTATTCATTATATTAGCACGTTCAATTACAAGATGAACATTGTAATCATTATAAAAGCATGTTCAGTTACAAGGTGAACATTGTAATCATTATAAAAACATGCTCAGTTACAAGATGAACATTGTAATCATTATAATAGCATGTTCAGTTACAAGGTGGACATTGTAATCAGTATAAAAGCATGCTCAGTTGCGAAATGGACATTGTAATCATTACATTAGCATATTCAGTTACAAGATGAATATTGTAATCATTATAATAACATCATCAGTTACAAAATGAACATTGTATTCATTATATTAGCACGTTCAATTACAAGATGAACATTGTAATCATTAAAATATCTTGCTAAGTTGCAAGATGAAGATTGTAATCGACATAATAGCATGTTCAGTTACAAGATGAACATTGTAATCATTGTAATAGCATGTTCAGTTACAAAGTGAACATTGTAATCCTTATAATTGCATGTTCAGTTACAAGATGAACATTGTAATCATTATTAAAACATCATCAGTTGCAAGGTGAACATTGTAATCAGTATACAAGCATGCTCAGTTGCAAAATAGACATTGTAATCATTACAATAGCATATTCAGTTACAAGATGAACATTGTAATCATTATAATCATGTGCTCAGTTACAAGGTGAACATTGTAATCATTACAATAGCGTGCTCAGTTACAAGATGAACATTGTAATCATTATAAAAACATGCCCAGTTACAAGATGAACATTGTAATAGTTAAAATAGCATGATCAGTTACGAAGTCACCATTGTAATCATTATAATAGCATGCTCAGTTGCAAGATAAACATTGTAATCATTATAATATCATTTTCAGTTACAAGATGAAGATTGTAATCGACATAATAGCATGTTCAGTTACAAGATGAACATTGTAATCATTGTAATAGCATGTTCAGTTACAAAGTAAACATTGTAATCATTATAATAGCGTCAACGGTTA
This sequence comes from Liolophura sinensis, assembly GCF_032854445.1. Lineage (NCBI taxonomy): Eukaryota > Metazoa > Mollusca > Polyplacophora > Chitonida > Chitonidae > Liolophura > Liolophura sinensis. The sequence continues at coordinate 12,114 of NC_088297.1, read as the reverse complement.
CAAAATCACCATTGTAATCAATATAATAGCATGCTCAGTTACAAAATGAATATTGCAATCATTATATTAGCATATTTCATTACAAGATGAACATTGTAATCATTATTATAGCATATGTAGTTACAAGATGAACATTGTAATCATTATAAAAACATCATCAGTTACAAGGTGAACATTGTAATCAGTATAAAAGCATGCTCAGTTGCAAAATGGATATTGTAATCCTTACATTAGCATATTCACTGACAAGATAAACATTGTAATCATTATAATAATGTGCTCAGTTACAAGGTGAACAATGTAATCATTGTAATAGCATGTTCAGTTACAAAGTGAACATTGTAATCCTTATAATTGCATGTTCAGTTACAAAGTGAACATTGTAATCATTATAAAAACATCATCAGTTGCAAGGTGAACAATGTAATCAGTATACAAGCATGCTCAGTTGCAAAATGGACATTGTAATCATTACAATAGCATATTCAGTTACAAGATGAACATTGTCATCATTATAATAATGTGCTCAGTTACAAGGTGAACAATGTAATCATTGTAATAGCATGTTCAGTTACAAAGTGAACATTGTAATCCTTATAATTGCATGTTCAGTTACAAGATGAACATTGTAATCATTATAAAAACATAAACAGTTTCAAGGTAAACATTGTAATCAGTATACAAGCATGCTCAGTTGCAAAATGGACATTGTAATCATTACATTAGCATATTCACTTACAAGATGAATATTGTAATCATTATAATAACATTATCAGTTACAACATAAGCATTGTATTCATTATATTAGCTCGTTGACTTACAAGATAAACATTGTAATCATTATAAAAGCATGTTCAGTTACAAGGTGAACATTGTAATCATTATAAAAACATGCTCAGTTGCAAGATGAAGACTGTAATCGACATAATAGCATGTTCAGTTACAAGATGAACATTGTAATCATTATAAAAACATCATCAGTTGCAAGGTGAACATTGTAATCAGTATACAAGCATGCTCAGTTGCAAGATAAACATTGTAATCATTACATTAGCATATTCACTTACAAGATGAATATTGTAATCATTATAATAACATCATCAGTTACAAAGTAAACATTGTATTCATTACATTAGCACGTTCAATTACAAGATGAACATTGTAATCATGATAAAAGCATGTTCAGTTACAAGGTGAACATTGTAATCTTTATAAAAACATGCTCAGTTACAAGATGAACATTCTAATTATTATAATAGCATGTTCAGTTACAAGGTGGACATTGTAAGTATAAAAGCATGCTCAGTTGCAAAATGAACATTGTAATCATTACATAAGCATATTCAGTTACAAGATGAATATTGTTATCATTATAATAACATCATCAGTTACAAAATGAACATTGTATTCATTATATTAGCACGTTCAATTACAAGATGAACATTGTAATCATTATAATAGCATGCTCAGTTACAAGATGAACATTGTAAACAGTATAATAGCGTGCTCATTTACAAAATGAACATTGTCATCATTATAATAGCATGCTAAGTTACAAGAAGAACATTGTAATCATTAAAAAAACATCATCAGTTACAAGGTGAACATTGTAATCAGTATAAAAGCATGCTCAGTAGCAAAATGGACATTGTAATCATTACATTAGCATATTCACTTACAAGATGAATATTGTAATCATTATAATAACATCATCAGTTACAAAATAAACACTGTATTCATTATATTAGCACGTTCAATTACAAGATGAACATTGTAATCATTATAAAAGCATGTTCAGTTACAAGGTGAACATTGTAATCATTATAAAAACAAGCTCAGTTACAAGATGAACATTGTAATCATTATAATAGCATGTTCAGTTACAAGGTGGACATTGTAATCAGTATAAAAGCATGCTCAGTTGCGAAATGGACATTGTAAACATTACATTAGCATATTCAGTTACAAGATGAATATTGTAATCATTATAATAACATCATCAGTTACAAAATGAACATTGTATTCATTATATTAGCACGTTCAATTACAAGATGAACATTGTAATCATTAAAATATCATGCTAAGTTGCAAGATGAAGATTGTAATCGACATAATAGCATGTTCAGTTACAAGATGAACATTGTAATCATTGTAATAGCATGTTCAGTTACAAAGTGAACATTGTAATCCTTATAATTGCATGTTCAGTTACAAGATGAACATTGTAATCATTATAAAAACATAAACAGTTTCAAGGTGAACATTGTAATCAGTATACAAGCATGCTCAGTTGCAAAATGGACATTGTAATCATTACATTAGCATATTCACTTACAAGATGAATATTGTAATCATTATAATAACATCATCAGTTACAACACAAGCATTGTATTCATTATATTAGCTCGTTGACTTACAAGATAAACATTGTAATCATTATAAAAGCATGTTCAGTTACAAGGTGAACATTGTAATCATTATAAAAACATGCTCAGTTGCAAGATGAAGACTGTAATCGACATAATAGCATGTTCAGTTACAAGATGAACATTGTAATCATTATAAAAACATCATCAGTTGCAAGGTGAACATTGTAATCAGTATACAAGCATGCTCAGTTGCAAGATAAACATTGTAATCATTACATTAGCATATTCACTTACAAGATGAATATTGTAATCATTATAATAACATCATCAGTTACAAAGTAAACATTGTATTCATTATATTAGCACGTTCAATTACAAGATGAACATTGTAATCATGATAAAAGCATGTTCAGTTACAAGGTGAACACTGTAATCTTTATAAAAACATGCTCAGTTACAAGATGAACATTCTAATCATTATAATAGCATGTTCAGTTACAAGGTGGACATTGTAAGTATAAAAGCATGCTCAGTTGCAAAATAAACATTGTAATCATTACATAAGCATATTCAGTTACAAGATGAATATTGTTATCATTATAATAACATCATCAGTTACAAAATGAACATTGTATTCATTATATTAGCACGTTCAATTACAAGATGAACATTGTAATCATTATAATATCATGCTCAGTTGAAAGATGAAGATTGTAATCGACATAATAGCATGTTCAGTTACAAGATGAACATTGTAATTATTGTAATAGCATGTTCAGTTACAAGATGAACATTGTAATCATTATAAAAACATCATCAGTTCCAAGGTGAACATTGTAATCAGTATACAAGCATGCTCAGTTGCAAAATGGACATTGTAATCATTGCAATAGCATATTCAGTTACAAGATGAACATTGCAATTATTATAATAATGTGCTCAGTTACAAGGAGAACATTGTAATCATTACAATAGCGGGCTCAGTTACAAGGTGAACATTGTAATCATTATAAAAACATGCCCAGTTACAAGATGAACATTGTAATAGTTAAAATAGCATGTTCAGTTACGAAGTGAACATTGTAGTCATTATAATAGCATGCTCAGTTGCAAGATAAACCTTGTAATCATTATAATATCATTTTCAGTTACAAGATGAAGATTGTAATCGACATAATAGCATGTTCAGTTACAAAATGAACATTGTAATCATTATATTAGCACGTTCAGTTAAAACGTGAGGATTGTAATCGATATAATAGCATGTTCAGTTACAATATAAATATTGTAATTATTGTAATGGCATGTTCATTTACAAGGTGAACATTGTAATCATTATAATAACATGTTCACTTACAAGATGAACATTGTAATCATTATATTAGGATGTGCAGTTACAAGATGAACATTGTAATCAGTATAATAGCATGCTCAATTACAAGATGAACATTGTAATTATTATAATATTATGCTTAGTTACAAGATGAACATTGTAATAATTATAATAGCATGCTCAAATACAAGATGAGCAATGTAATCACTATAATAGCATGCTCAATTACAAGATGAAAATTGTAATTCGTATAATAGCATGCTCAGTTACAACATAAACATTGTAATCATTATAATAGCATGTTCAGTTACAAGATGAACATTGTAATCAGTATAATAGCATGCTCAGTTACAAAATTAATATTTTTATTATTACACTAGTATGCCCAGTTACAAGATGAACATTGTAATCTGTATAATAGCTTGCTCAGTTACAAGATGAACATTGTAAACAGTATAATAGCATGCTCATTTACAAAATGAACATTGTCATCATTATAATAGCATGCCAAGTTACAAGATGAACATTGTAAACATTATAAAAACATCATCAGTTGCAAGGTGAACATTGTAATCAGTATACAAGCATGCTCAGTTGCAAGATAAACATTGTAATCATTACATTAGCATATTCACTTACAAGATGAATATTGTAATCATTATAATAACATCCTCAGTTACAAAATAAACATTGTATTCATTATATTAGCACGTTCAATTACAAGATGAACATTGTAATCATTATAAAAGCATGTTCAGTTACAAGGTGAACATTCTAATCTTTATAATAGCATGTTCAGTTACAAGGTGGACATTGTAAGTATAAAAGCATGCTCAATTGCAAATTGGACGTTGTAATTATTACATAAGCATACTCAGTTACAAGATGAATATTGTAATCATTATAATAACATCATCAGTTACAAAATGAACATTGTATTCATTATATTAGCACGTTCAATTACAAGATGAACATTGTAATCATTATAATATCATGCTCAGTTGCAAGATGAAGATTGTAATCGACATAATAGCATGTTCAGTTACAAAGTGAACATTGTAATCCTTATAATTGCATGTTCAGTTACAAGATGAACACTGTAATCATTATAAAAACATCATCAGTTCCAAGGTGAACATTGTAATCAGTATACAAGCATGCTCAGTTGCAAAATTGACATTGTAATCATTGCAATAGCATATTCAGTTACAAGATGAGCAATGTAATCATTATAATAGCATGCTCAATTACAAGATGAAGATTGTAATCAGTATAATAGCATGCTCAGTTACAAAATTAATATTTTAATTATTACACTAGTATGCCCAGTTACAAGATGAACATTGTAATCAGTATAATAGCGTGCTCAGTTACAAGATGAGCAATGTAATCATTATAATAGCATGTTCAGTTACCAGATGAACATTGTAAGAATTATTTTTAGAATAAATCGCTTCCAAACTCTGGTATATTTACCTTAGTTTAACTAAACGCCATCATATCGTATTTATGTTAATTACATGTAATATTTTAATAGGCATGTTCTTAAATCAAGTGGCCCTTTGTTAGACTGTTTAGCCTTTCAAAACGGAAACTACAGGTATGCATATTTAAGAGAACTTATGTTTGCCCTTTTTTAAAACCATTTTCTTCATTCCTCAATGAAAAATACATGCATTGTTTCGCACCCCTATTTGCAGCGTTCTGGCAATGGGCCAAATGTGTAGAATACGATATCTGTGAAATTAATCTGACTGCAATAAGATCAGAAAATTCGACCCCAATTCTTTGATGGTTTTCTCTACGGTTCTTCTATATCGGGACTAGTCTTGCTGACAATGGTAACTGATGCTCGTCGGCAGGTACACGTACGTTAATGAGATCAATAACTTTGTCTCTTTCTTTCAGGACAAATATGTACCTCATTAAACTAACGGTTTTGACAGATAAATGTAACAGCTCTGTGATCTCATCATGTTAGAAATGAAATAAAAAATGCGATATAGACGTACTTGAGCTCCTAATATGTTTTTTCCAGAGTGCTTACGGTGGACTTCGTTTGGATTCTGTGAGGGTTTTGATAGGTCTGTTATATGTTAATTGTGGATTACTGAAAACTCGCACCGCTAATATTATATGTACAAACATGTATACTAAAAGCCTTCCTTTCACTAGGAAATAAAATAGCCTGTGTAGGAGCCTTGTCAGGTGGGGTTATGTATGGGAGGACTAAGGTTTGCCTGAAGTGAAAGACATAGGTACAGTAAATGGCGCAGAGACATACATGTCTTTACAGATAAATGTTATCTGATCGTCAGTTGCACAGACCGGCCCGGATAGCACAGTTGGTAGAGCGTCCGCTTCGGGACCGGTAGATCCAGGATCAATCCTTGGTCGAGTCACACCTAAGACTTTAAAAGAGGAAGTTGTGACTTCCTCGTTTGGCGTTCAGCATGAAGGGGATAGTGCAACGACTGGTTGACCCGTTTCAGTATAATGGCTCGGGCGGGGCGGCTTACTTGCCTTCGGTAAGTCGTCTCAGTGATGCAGCACTAAATAAAAGAGCGGTGAAAAACCGTCCTGCAACAAGGAGGCACATTACACGTGCATGCACCCTAATGATTCCTTCGTCGTCATATGACTGAAAAATTGTTGAGTACGACGTTAAACCCCAAGCACTCACTCACTCACTCAGTTGCACAGCGACATACATGTCTATACAGAAAAATGCTATCTGATCGCAGTCAGTGTAAAATTCCTGACGGTGTTTACTGTGCAGCAGAGATTCAGGATGGTGCTTACTGTGTAGCAGAGTTTCAGGATGGTATTTACTGTGCAGCAGAGATTCAGGATGGTGTTTACGGTGCAACAGAGATTCAGTATGGTGTTAATTGATTTAATCAACGATTCAGGAAAACACAGTGATCCAGGTTTAGAAGCTGCCTGACTTCAGGTTATATTAATATCTTGAAGTAATGATACTTCGTTGCTTGAAACCATTTAAACATCCGAATTCCACTGACTCTGTCAACACGCTGGATGAAAGAATAAATTGGAGTTAAATCAGTTAGAGAAACACATGATTTTCTATCGACCTCACAACGTTTTACATTTTACTTACTTATTTAATTTTTGTTTGAGGAGGGCCTCAGTTACCGAGGGGGTCAGCACGCCATCGCCCTGCAATGGGCTTCCAACCGATGCGGTCGCTGTGAGTTCAAGTCCAGCTCAGGCTGGCTTCCTCTTTTTGCCGTCCATGAGGAGGTCTTCTGGCAACCTGCGGGTAGTCGTGGATTTCCCCCAGTACACCAAATAAATAAATAAATAATGTTACGACCCAAACTGTCTGTATTATAAAGAGATGGCTTGTTCGAAATACACGACAGTTTAGCCGCACAAAAAAGTAACCAAAACCAGCAGATTTTATTTTTCAACAATTTATTACATTTAACAGGAACAGATAACAAGACTTTTACAAGTGCTAAAATACTTAAGTTTAACAAGAAATGATAGCAATATCTATACAAATACTAAAGTACTTACACAATGCTGAAAAATGCACAGAGGCAATATTTACAAGAGCGAAAGTCCACAGTATAACTGAGTGTATGACGACATATACACAAAATTCCACAGACAGGGTCCGTGTACTAATAAGCACTGTGTACACAAGAGCACAAATTAAGCCTTTGAAGCCTTTGTTGCTAACTAGATAGCGTTTTAGATCTCTTGAAATGACACCTGAAAGGTTTGATTCAATTGTTGTGTAACAGTAATCACCGAATGACTGGATGATTGGGTTTGACGTCACATTGTAATGCAAGTATGAAAGAAAGATTCAAAGGTTGAAAGCAATCACTGCGCGGTGTTACTTAAAAATCAGGTTGCCTTACACCTGTCAAAGCACGGGATACCACGGATTGCAGATAGTTCTCTGCTGATTTATTTTCATTTTTTTTTTGTCGATTGTTGAGAAACCTTGCTATAATGACTGAAAAGAGAAACGATCATAAAAGCTGCGGGACCAAGTGTTCTCTGTAATCCCACATGGAACACTGGGGTTAGAGCTGATTTCCTAGCTGGCACCATCTTTTAAGTGCCAATATTGAGAAATGCCTTCTATTTCTTCTCAACGATCAACGGTACAAAGATGCAGTTTGGACCAAATACACGCTAAAAAGCTCATTTTATCCCCACACATTATCCAGACTAAATCTTTCATTTTTCCCCTCAGCTGAAATAGACTAAATCCAGTCAAAGAGACTCGTGTGTTATAATAGCATGTTCCGTTACAAGATAAACATTGTAATCATTATATTAGCACGCTCAGTTACAAGGTAAACATTGTAATCATTATAATAGAGAGCTCAGTTACAAGATGAAAATTGTAATCATAATAGCATGTTCAGTTACAAGATGAATATTGTAATCATTATAATAACATCATCAGTTACAAAATGAACATTGTAATAGTTAAAATAGCATGTTCAGTTACGAAGTGAACATTGTAATCATTACAATAGCATGCTCAGTTGCAAGATAAACATTGTAATCATTATAATATCATTTTCAGTTACAAGATGAAGATTGTAATCGACATAACAGCATGTTCAGTTACAAGATGAACATTGTAATCATTATATTAGCACGTTCAGTTAAAACGTGAGGATTGTAATCGATATAATAGCATGTTCAGTTACAATATAAATATTGTAATTATTGTAATGGCATGTTCATTTACAAGGTGAACAGTGTAATCATTATAATAAAATGTTCACTTACAAGATGAACATTGTAATCATTATATTAGGATGTTCAGTTACAAGATGAACATTGTAATCAGTATAATAGCATGCTCAATTACAAGATGAACATTGTAATTATTACAATATTATGCTTAGTTACAAGATGAACATTGTAATCATTATACTAGTATGCTCAGTTACAAGATGGACATTGTAATCATTACATTAGCATATTCACTTACAAGATGAACATTGTAATCATTGTAATAGCATGTTCAGTTACAAAATGAACATTGTAATCATTATAAAAACATCATCAGTTGCAAGCTGAACATTGTAATCAGTATACAAGCATGCTCAGTCGCAAAATGGACATTGTAATCATTACAATAGCATATTCAGTTACAAGATAAACATTGTAATCATTATAATAATGTGCTCAGTTACAAGGTGAACAATGTAATCGTTGTAATAGCATGTTCAGTTACAAAGTGAACATTGTAATCCTTATAATTGCATGTTCAGTTACAAAGTGAACATTGTAATCATTATAAAAACATCATCAGTTGCAAGGTGAACATTGTAATCAGTATACAAGCATGCTCAGTTGCAAAATGGACATTGTAATCATTACAATAGCATATTCAGTCACAAGATGAACATTGTAATCATTATAATAATGTGCTCAGTTACAAGGTGAACAATGTAATCATTGTAATAGCATGTTCAGTTACAAAGTGAACATTGTAATCCTTATAATTGCATGTTCAGTTACAAGTTGAACATTGTCATCATTGTAATTGCATGTTCAGTTACAAAGTGAACATTGTAATCAATTATAATTGCATGTTCAATTACAAGATGAACATTATAAACATTATAATAGCATACTCAGTTACAAGATGAACATTGTAAACCAGTATAATAGCGTGCTCATTTACAAAATGAACATTGTCATCATTATAATAGCATGCTAAGTTACAAGATGAACATTGTAATCATTATAAAAACATCATCAGTTACAAGGTGGACATTGTAATCAGTATAAAAGCATGCTCAGTTGCAAAATGGACATTGGAATCATTACAATAGCATATTCAGTTACAAGATGAACTATGTAATCATTATAATAATGTGCTTAGTTACAAGGTGAACATTGTAATCATTACAATAGCGTGCTCAGTTTCAAGATGAACATTGTAATCATTATAATACCATGTTCAGTTACAGGATGAGCATTGCAATCATTATAATAGCACATTCAGTTACAAGATGAACATTATAATAACCTAATACCGTGTTCAGTTACAAAATGAACATTAAAATTATTATAATAGCACGTTCAGTGACAAGGTGAAAATTAAAATCATTATAATAGCATGCTCAGTTACATGGTAAAGATTGTAATCATTATAATAGCGTCAACGGTTACAAAATCATCATTGTATTCAATATATTAGCATGCTCAGTTACAAAATGAATATTGCAATTATTATATTAGCATATTTCATTACAAGATGAACATTGTAATCATTATTATAGCATATGTAGTTACAAAATTAATATTGTAATCATTATACTAGTATGCTCTGTTACAAGATGAACATTGTAATCAGTATAATAGCATGCTCAGTTACAAAATGAATATTGCAATCATTATATTAGCATATTTCATTACAAGATGAACATTGTATTCATCATAATAGCATATTCGGTTACAAGATGAACATTGTAATCAGTATAATAGCATGCTCAGTTACAAAATTAACATTGTAATCATTATACTAGTATCCTCTGTTACAAGATGAACATTGTAATCATTATAATAGCATGCTCAGTTACAAGGTGAACATTGCAATCACTATAATTGCATCATCAGTTACAAAATAAACATTGTAATCATTTTAATAGCATGCTTAGTTACAAAATGAATATTGCAATCATTATATTAGCATATTTCATTACAAGATGAACATTGTAATCATCATAATAGCATATTCGGTAACAAGATGAACATTGTAATCAGTATAATAGCATGCTCAATTACAAGATGAACATTGTAATTATTATAATATTATGCTTAGTTACAAGATGAACATTGTAATCATTATACTAGTATGCTCAGTTACAAGATGGACATTGTAATCATTACATTAGCATATTCACTTACAAGATGAACATTGTAATCATTGTAATAGCATGTTCAGTTACAAAGTAAACATTGTAATCCTTATAATTGCATGTTCAGTTACAAGATGAACATTGTAATCATTATAATAACATCATCAGTTACAAAATGAACATTGTATTTATTATATTAGCACGTTCAATTACAAGATGAACATTTTAATCATTAAAATATCATGCTAAGTTGAAAGATGAAGATTGTAATCGACAAAATAGCATGTTCAGTTACAAGATGAACATTGTAATCATTGTAATAGCATGTTCAGTTACAAAGTGAAACATTGTAATCCTTATAATTGCATGTTCAGTTACAAAATTAATATTTTAATTATTATACTAGTATGCCCAGTTACAAGATGAACATTGTAATACTGATAATATCATTTTCAGTTACAAGATGAAGATTGTAATCGACATAATAGCATGGTCAGTTACAAGATGAACATTGTAATTCATTGTAATAGCATGCTCAGTTGCAAGGTAAACATTGTAATTATTATAATATTATTTTCAGTTACAAGATGAAGATTGTAATCGACATAATAGCATGTTCAGTTACAAGACGAACACTGTAATCATTGCAATAGCATGTTCAGTACAAAGTGAACATTGTAATCATTATAATAGCGTCAACGGTTACAAGATGAACATTGTAATCATTATAATAGCATGCTCCAGTTACAAGATGAACATTGTAAACAGTATAATAGCGTGCTCATTTACAAAATGAACATTGTCATTATTATAATAGCATGCTAAGTTACAAAATGAACATTGTAATCATTATAAAAGCATCATTAGTTACAAGGTGAACATTGTAATCAGTATAAAAGCATGCTCAGTTGCAAAATGGACATTGTAATCATTACATTAGCATATTCACTTACAAGATGAATATTGTAATTATTATAATAACATCATCAGTTACAAAATAAACATTGTATTCATTATATTAGCACGTTCTGTTACAAGATAAACATTGTAATCATTATATTAGCACGCTCACTTACAAGGTAAACATTGTAATCATTATAATAGAAAGCTCAGTTACAAGATGAAAATTGTAATCATAATAGCATGTTCAGTTACAAGATGAATATTGTAATCATTATAATAACATCATCAGTTACAAAATGAACATTGTATTCATTATATTAGCACGTTCATTTACAAGATGAACATTGTAATCATTATAATAGCATGTTCAGTTACAAGGTGAACATTGTAATCATTATAAAAACATGCCCAGTTACAAGATGAACATTGTAATACTTATAATAGCATGTTCAGTTACGAAGTGAACATTGTAATCATTATAATAGCATGCTCAGTTTCAAGATAAACATTGTAATCATTATAATATCATTTTCAGTTACAAGATGAAGATTGTAATCGACATAATAGCATGTTCAGTAACAAGACGAACATTGTAATCATTGTAATAGCATGTTTAGTTACAAAGTGAACATTGTAATCATTA